>NC_138148.1:27604800-27789800 GCF_964199315.1 Orbicella franksi | reverse complement strand
CAAATACGGCGCGCCAAATAAAGCTTGAGTGACGCTGGTCAGAAACATTCAGTAAGATTTGATTTTTTTTGAAATGACTGAGTCAAAAGTTTCTACCATTCAAATTTGAAGGGTTGGAGATCTGCCTGAGAATACGAAGTATCAGATCTCGTTTTGAGTGTTCGTTGGTTTCTTCCGGTACTTAAGATAGAAACAAAGCCTTTAATTACGCAATTAAGAGTGTATTGAGTAAGTTTTGTGAGTAAAAGCCAAACCTGTGGGACTCAGGGTAGATCAGCCATAAGGGAACGAGAAGAAATGGAACGAGCCAAAGATTAGGCCTTGTGGATCGTGGTACCAGGTTAAAGAGAAGAACAGAGTCAAATCGAGACGCCTGCGCTTAAAACGTTTTGTGTTTGGTTGAGGGAACAAGCCTTGTTTGGCAGATCTTTGTTGAATCACTCCTACTGATTTTGATTCTTAATCCCTGATTGAATAATAAACTGGCGCCAGCTCTTACGTGAACTCTGAAAATACTCGAGCGATCAGGGTGTAATGAGGATGTTCCATGTTGCTTAGCGACGTCTGTGACAAAAGCAGCGGACTCCGTCAGATCGGATGTTGCCATCAACTAATTGGTAGCTGTCCTCCCCCTGCCTTAATAAATAAGCCCCCCCCCCCCTCCCTTCGCCCTATTTTCCACCCGCTTTAAGTTTCCCCGTTCCCCCGAGTGAAAATTTCATCTTTTTCTTACCTTGACAGTTGACAGACAGTAAGGAAGACGGAGTGGATGGCGACAGTGTCAACATGCAGATAGCGAACCCCACCACACCTGCGCAGTACTTCCACTTATTACGTCAACAGGTGAGATCAAATGGATGAAGGGAGAGCAGCGACAGTCGTCTGGCAATCAACTACTCTTAGTGGTTATAATATTACCTTGAGTAGGAGATTAGTCTGATTGTTATTGTAAAATGAACTGTAACGCTATTCTTAAAACTGATAACTTTAGTCTGTTCACATTAGTTACTTTTTTATAAGCGAGGGGGGAAAAAGTTCTTTGCCAAACCACTACCCACCCCTGGTGTTCGCGTTTACAACTCCACCTCGTTCTATATTTTACTCGCGCTTTCAAAGATCTTTTAGATGAATGGAAGGCTCTGTTCCACTCTGTTCTTAGCATGTTTATGGTGTTAGCATACATAGTACTATTATTATTGTTAGAACTGAACACTGGCAAAAATTGACCAAAGGTGATGCTAATTATTGTAGCTAAACTAGCTTGTTAGGAGCCTAATTCTTTTTTTCTCTCGTTCAGATGGTACGCAACTTTCGCAAACCTCTAATTGTCGTTGGACCCAAACTCCTGCTAAGACTTCCAGTGAGTAAAGCATTCAGTTTGATTGTATACTCTATGGTTTGTGAGAATCAACAATAACGTATTTGGTTCATCTTTCTGCCAGGTTGCTGTATCGTCTCTTAAGGAGATGGGCCCAGGGACCCATTTTAAACCAGTGCTGGGAGACGACACTGTTAATAGTGCCTCAGTGACGCGTGTAGTATTCTGCTCTGGGAAGCATTATTACGCGCTGGCAAAACAAAGAGAAACAACTAACAGCATGGACACAGCCATTATTAGACTTGAGGTTAGCACCTGATTGCAGTTCTCTGAATATTAGTTTAAATTACTTCTTTCAAGGCATCTTCAAGGCTTGATTACTAGCCGCTGTTCGGGACTTCCTCCTCGGGGAGTAACTTAGACAGGACTCCAGAGAGCGGTGGAAATCGAGCTAAGGCATCGTCATGAAAAACTGTTCCTTGGATACCGCTTTTTTTGCGCGAGTTCAGACAGATACATTCGGACGCCTTTAAAATGGGAAGGTGACTGTGGCAAAAGTCTACTTTGTAGGAATCTTTTGTTATGTAAACTAACCTTGATGATGTACTTATGAGCGTCATCAACGCGGTTTGCGTTTAACTACCAACGCAAAACTTGTTCAATTCAAAACGGAGACGAGTTTACTTCGAGTTTAAAACGCGTTTGATGGTCGCTTCTCTCTGAGCGAAAATACAAATGGACGGTTAAAAGATTAAGGTGGAATATGAGCGTCAAACTTGAAAAAAAAAATTGGCGCATTTTTCGAAAGTGCGTTTTTCATAATGTGGTTACAGAGTAAACCTTGTTTGGATGTTAGAAATGTTCTGGGTTTAATTTTTTCTTAGGTGTCTTCCCATCTCCTTTTTTCTCTCTAGTCATTATGCCCGTTTCCTGTTGAGATGATTCGTGAAGAGCTGCAGAAGTTCCCAGGAGCGAAAGGTGCGTTATTAACTTCTTAGTTTTGCAATTATTTTTTTCTTTGACATTTTGTCTATCCAGTTCATTCAGAAAATTTGCGATCGATTCAGTCGTCGACTCGCTAAATGAGTGACGAAGAATTTTTTTTTTGGGGGGGGGGGGGGGACACTCGGATCAGGCAGGCGTTTTGCTCTTCAGATTTTCGTCCTTCGCTGCTGTTTTGAAGTGAAATTTAGAATAACTTTGCTTAAATTCTTAACTTCTTTTTCTCTCAAATTCAGAATTTGTTTGGAGTCAAGAAGAACACAGGAATATGGGAGCTTGGGGTTTTGTCTCGCCGCGATTTGAGAACATCCTAGGAATCAAGGTAAGAGCGGACGCTTTCAGGCTTCCATTTACAACAAAACACCTTCATTTTACCTCCTAATGTGAAAATTCCTCTGGTATCTTTGCGCGCTGCTTAATTCTTTCCACGCTTGATAGAGGTCTGGGACTCGATCCAAAAATTCCATACTGACGACGCAATTCCATAGAGATCCGTGTCTCTCATTGGTTGTGAAATGCGCGGGAGAGTTGAAAGTCGAGAACCAAGCGATGAGATACGCTAGCGTTGTTCAGTTTTATTCTGCAAAGCGTTATTAACTGATCGGCTAATTGATTTATTACTTTAACAATTTTGTTCATTCCCTCTAGCTCCAGTATGTTGGTCGCAAAGTTTTGGCTGTGCCCGCAGTGGGTATTGGGAAGCTACATGCACAAGAAGTAACCGACATTCTGAGTGGCACATTTCCAAATAAGGCGAAATAACCGTGCTGCTAAGCACCACCAAGATGGACAGAAACCATCCCAACCTCTCCCTTCACAAATGGCTGTTCGCACGTTTATGGATCTGAGCTTCTTCGACACTGGCGACACTACAAGGCGGATCGTGACCTCAACGAAAACGCAGAATGCGGGGGATTCTAAATGGCATTTTTTAAACAATGACTGTGGACATAAAATTAGTAATAACATTAGAATTAAATCTTGTAATAAGTTATTAGTAATTTATTACCTTAGAATTCAAACAACAGAACACACTTTTTAAAGTATACGATAATTCACGAGTATAGCTGGTCAAAAGATCAGGACCGACTTATGCGGCCAAAAGCATATAACATAAATAGGAATGTTTAAAAATTCTCTGCGAAGAGGTTCTCTTACATAAGTTAATAGTATTTATTTAACTGGGGGATATTTAAAGTATTTTTAAAATAACTTAATATTCTTACCTTTTAAATGACCTGTAAAAGGGAAAAAAAGAAAACTTGTCACCATCTAACGAGAAGCAACTTAGGATGTGAAGTCAAAATAAATTTTCTTTCAATCGATGTTCGTTCGCGTCGTTTTATTTAACGTATAAGGCTCGGATTAAATAAACCTTGGTATAAAATTATGATTTAATGTTGCATACGTCTACTGAAACAAAAGGCTTGTTTTTCCGACGCTCCGCCCCATGTCTCATTTCTAGGGGCATGGAGCGGATCTGTTTGTTGAAATATCTGGTCCCCAGCCAAGTTCTTGCCGGCTGGAAGAACAAAGGGTACTCATCCTTACTTACCAAACCCTGCTTTTTTAAGCCACTAATATTTCAAGGGCTTCAAGCCAAGAATCTTGAACTAGCAGTGGAACGCAACGAGTCAGGGCCTTCGATCAATGGCACAAAGTAACTAACAAAGAAGCAATTTTAAAATGATTCTCTAGCTGCTGGAAAATTTATATGTTCCTTTTTACCAGCAGAATTACTGCGCCTTTCAATAACATGCGGACTCTAAAATTCAAAGCTCAACCGACAAATGCGTTTTTTGCTACCGTCAATCAAATGTTCGTCGGCTCCTCCCAGCTTCCGACTTCTGCCGAGCGCGCGGTAATCAAATCAAATCGTTGAGCACAGTTCAGACAACATAGTCGGAAGCTGGGAGGAGCCGCCGAACTTTTGATTGACGGTAGCGAAAAGAGCATTTGGCGGTTGAGCTTTGAATTTTAGAGTCCGCATGTTATTGAAAGGCGCAGTAAATGGCTGAACTTCTATTTCCCGAAGTGTTAGTAGTGTGCTCCAATTTGGCTTATGTTGCTGCTGGCTGTGAAATTTGTGACAGGAAAATTGTAATTTTGTCAGACGAGATGTAATTTTGAGAGGGAATTTGTAATTTTGTCTGGGAAATTTGCTGGGATATAAGAGGGGGTAGCCCTGCGATGGACCAGCATGACCATTATAGGGACCTTACGGATATACGACGGCGACGGCAAGGACGATTCCTAGTAAAAAAATGTGTTTCTATTTTACTTTGGAATTTCTCCTTGATTTATTTAGATCTATCTAGTGTGTTTGTCGATATTAACACTTGCCCCTACCGAATACGCTATGAATGCGTTCAGTTCCAAATAGAAATATGAAAAATTAGCCGTTGTGGTCCGCGTTCTCCAGACAACGCAGAACTTGGTCATTTCACGTTGTTGTTTTGCAGAGAACGGCAAAGAAATGTACAAAGAATTATAACGCATGTGCATAGCCATTGTTCTGCTCATCAAGCCTTTTGTTTAGTGACATTCTCGTTGCCGTTGCCGTCGTGTTTTGCGTGGGGTCCCTACTTTGGCAGACATGGAAATATGCACGGTGGTGTAAATGTGCTGAGATAGCACTAGTTGTCAGTAATACCACCTTTCCAATTTGAAATTAGAAGACCTTGAAGATGTTGTACGAATCCACGTGAAATTCTCGGGATTCTACTGCAGTCGATCAAAATATGTGTATAAAGCTTGCTGACTAGAGCACAGGCACACCACTCTATGTGTTCGTGGTTAATAAATATGAAACGAACAGAATCTATGAGGGTTATGAATAAAGCTCTGAAAATTGCATATTTACATTACATTTCGGTCTGAATATCTCAATAAAGTGAAACGTTATTCCCATGGCATCCCACGGCAGCCCACCGCGATATCAACCGCTGATTGGTAGATTTGAAATGGCCTGCATGCATACCTTGAATTCCTTTGTTCGCTGCGTCTGGCACCGATCATATTGAGAAAGCTGTATTCCTGATTTCAGCATCGATTTTCTCGGAAAATGGTGGAGGGATGAAGCTCAAATTCTGCGAAGAGATAGAGAAAAATTTCATCGATCAGCAACCGTCGCCCTTCAGGTGAGATTTTCAGTATTTTGGCGTTAATTTTTGTTTGAAGCGGAGGAGGTCGCGGCTGGCGGCCGCCTAGTTGCAAGCCTTGTCTCTCTCTCTTGTCTTACCGGTCTCCAGCCAAAAGCAATTTCGCAAAAAGACGCTACAGACGGCCCAGGAAGGCGAAAAAAAAAAAAACCCACACGAGTCGATTAACGTTTCATTTGACCTTTATTGGGATATTCAGACCGAGATGTAATTTAGATATGCAATTTTCAGAGCTTTATTCATAACCCTCATAAATTCTGTTCTTTTCATAGGTATTAACCACGAACACATAGAGTGGTCTGCCTGTGACTAAAGGATTCTACTTAGCAAATCTTTCAGCCATGTATTTCTGTAATTCGGCGAGACACTCGGACTCGGCCTTTTTCATCAACGTCGAATTTAGGATTAGCTTCGTAAGGAATCGAAAAGCCTGGAGTTTGTCTTCAGCTCGAACATGTCACTCCTCTTCACCACTAAAATTCTAACCACGATTGACAAGATTTAGATTTTGTAAATCTCTAAGCGATTTCCGCGTTAGATGTGGAGCGAATCTGAACGAGATTTCCTTAGTCATCGTCCTGGAGGATCTTCGCTTCTTTTTCTTGCCGATGACGTTCTCATTCCAGTCCCTCCGCGCTTACTTGACGTCTTCATCGTCTCAAATCATGGCGGCCAAGAAAACGAGAACGTCACCAAACAAAAGGTTTAATGAGTAGAACAATAGTTCTGCACGTGCTTTTGGAATCTTAGTACATATCTTAGCTGTCTTCTGGAAAACTAATAACGTGAAATGACCGAGTTCTACGTATTTTTGAGAACGCGAACTGCAACGGCTAATTTTTCGTATCTTCCTATGTAATTAGACGCTGTCTTTACATATTTAGCGTGAGCAAGTTTTTAGACCGATAGGCGCATTGAAAAGATCTACAAGTTAAAAAATTTGAAAGTAAAATATAAATCCACGTTTTACAAGGCGTCGTCCTCGGCGCCGCCGTCGTCTTTGCTAAAAATCCCTGGTTTCGCCGTGGTTGCTTTTAAAAGCTCACTGTTATCGTGCCAGTTCGATAGAACAGTTCGGATTTAACTGTGTGAGGGTTTTTTTTTTTAAATTTATTTTGCTGGTTATCGTAACCAAACAAACTTGCTGGTTGCTGGATCAACCTGACCATTACTGTTTAACAGGAATCTACCAAGGCATTTTCAAAAATCTCCAAAATTTTCTCTTGCACTCCTTGCTTGCCTATGTTTTTTTTAATTATCATTTCAACCTCGTCCCCAGGGTCTTCTCGACTTCTCAAACTGGCGGGAAAGGGGAATTTATCCGCAATCTTACTAAGGCAACTAAGCTAGTGGGTGACTTGAAAAATACGTCAAAATTTAAACGTTTTTAATCGGAGGTTTCAGGTCTGGAGTGGCTGCTGCGGTTTATGAGGTATCGGACAAATTCGTGCTCAGTTAGAAACACGTCAGATCTATGGCCTTCAGTTCTTTTCCCGGCGATGACCTGAGGTTGTTGATTGATGCGAAAGCCAGAAATAACGCTGGAAATAAAGATGGCTTTTGTTACATCGGTTGCGATGTAGAAAGACATAAACTTATGAGGCCAGTTAAACGAACAAGTACTTTCCGCTGGTTCCCGGAGAAAGATGAAGATCTTAAGGTTGGACAACAATATCTTTTCAACATAATAAAGCCCGAACTTGAAGGGATCCCCCATCCTCACAGAGCAAATGATGTATTGGTGAAATACAACAGTTCTTGTGTCCAAGCAGATCCAGCAGCAGACCGTTCTGATTTCATCGAGTTGTACGACATTCTAGAAGGACAGAGTCATCAAACTGTTAAAAGAGTGTTTGGAAATCTGGATCAATTTAATGGCGAATACTTCTTAGAGCACAGCAAGTGCCCATCTGTTGGGGTATATAAGTGCAGAAAGGAAAACTTAGAGATAATAACAGTGCAGGGGAGACGGAGATGTAAAATTACTGAAGAGGGAACAATTGTAGGCAACTATATGATCACCGCAGTAGATGATGGACTTCTAGATGTTGACTCAATTGAAGATGTGTTGGTGATATTAGGTTTGACCAGACCCTATGCAGGTTCTTCCCATCAGTACAGGAAATTACGCTGTTACATCATAGTCGTTGGTTTTGTAACTAGGTCAATAAATGCTCATCAGCAGAGTCAATTGATGCCTGATGTTCAAAAAACAAGTGGTATTTCGGATGTAAGGGTCCTTTCACCACAACCCCTGGGGTTTCCACATGTAGTAACAGAGAGGACTGTCAAACGAAAACTTGAAACTAACTACGCCACTGAAGACAAGTTTGGTTCACGGCGATTTAAAACAGAATGTTTCCCGGCATGCCCAATCAATGAAAATCACTCACTGATTGCCAATCAATATAATCAATGAAATTTAATCAATGGATATTGATTGATTGATTGATTGATTGATTGATTGATTGACCAATCAATTATTATAATCAATACTTACTCACAAAAATTCTTAATTGCTATTGATGATCATTGATTTTTATTGACAATCAATTCATGATTGTGTAACAATCCGAGTTTGGTAGCACACATGCTGGATGCCACTTAAATGTCCATTTTGTTGATTCTTGATAAAGTAGAAACTGGAGCAGAACTACCCATATTCTGTGTTGTTAGGATACCATTAATGCCCCATTCCAGGCATATGAAGTGAAGCCTTGGAGCCGATGGCTCATAACTGCTGGAGCTTATCCCAGTTTCCGTGGCATGAAGCGGCTAGGAGTATTTCTACTCCCCCTGGACAGGATGCTAGTCCATCACAGGTCACTCCCCCATAATTTGTTAGGTTTCCCCAACAGTTCACCGGTACCCATTTATACTCCTGAGTGGAGAGAGGCACTGTGAGAGTTAAGCGTCTTGCCTTGAAGAACACAACACCGTGTCCCCGGCCAGGGCTTGAACCCAGACTGCTCGCTCCGGGAATGAGCACACTAACCATGAGGCCACTGCGCCTCCCACTTTCCAGGCATATGGCAATGCCCTTAAAGTTAAAAATGATTGGGATCAGCTTGGCTTCCTACAGTCTAAGCTTGTTAGTTCTCTCTGGCCATTGAATGAAAACATTACTGTGTAAGTTTCTCTTGGGATTATAACAGGAAATAGACTAGGAAAACATAATCTCAGTAAATGTTTTTCTTTCTTCTGTTCTAATTTATTTTCTGTCTTTATTATTTCCGTATTTATGAATAAGATAATGTAAATAATTAGATTATAAGATTAAATTAATATAACTGAAAAATGCAATAAAGTATTTATGAATGTAATTAACTAAAATCCAACAAGTATGATTGAAATAAATGTTTATAAAAACGCCCCCAAAGTATACAAATTATATTTGAAGAGCATGTGTCGGGCAAGAAATCCTACATCGTGACTTGAATATTTTGTGATCGAATATTACTATTGGAGATTGCATGACTTTATTAGTTATGATTTTGCCATTGTAACGAATAGGGATAGGTTTCAACATTTCACAATTTGTAAACAAAGTCCACAGTTTTCTACTGTATGAACTGAAGACTGCATGCATTTAAGGCTGGTTTTCACTTGAGCATGAGCACAAGCATAAGCATAAGCACAAGTGTAAACAGCCACGACATAAACATAAGCATAAGCAGAAACATAAGAACGAACCCACCTATTAGCCTTGTGCAGTTTTCACTGGTAATGCACTTGACATAAGCATAAGCACAAGCACAAGAAAAACAGAACGGTTTTCTTGTGCTTATGCTTATGCTTATGTCGAGCACGTTACCAGTGAAAACTGCACAAGACAAATAGGTGGGTTTGTTCTTCTTATGTTTCTGCTTATGTTTATGTCACAGCTGTTTTCACTTGTGCTTATGCTTATGCTTGTGCTTGTGCTTATGCTCTAGTGAAAACCAGCCTTCACTTAAGCTAAAAATAAGGAGATAGAACGTGCTATTTTGTAAGAACAGTTTGATATAGGTATATCACAACTGTACGTGATTTATGGGAAAAAAGTACTGTTTTACACAAGAATAACAGAGAAAACCTAAGCACACATGGAATGTGATTAGTACTTGTTCGATCGTTGAAGAATAAACTCAAGATTGTTGCATGGATCGTTTTAATTGATCGTTGATAACTGTCCTTGATCAAATGAACCAGCATGCATGCAGTCTCTGGGTTTTGAGAATTCCACGAAAGCATGCATGGTATGGTATATGAGCAATTATATAGCTCATGTACCATGCATTCAGTTATGATGGCTGCATTTTTGTAAGCTGCTGAAAACTCTACAACTGTATTAATCAATCATCCTGCAGTTTTGTAATAACAGAAAATATGGTAAAGATCAATTTCCCAATAAGAAATCCAGCAACAGGCCGAGCTCAATATTTATTTACCGATTAAAAAAATTAATTCTCACCATTAAAAGATCCAACTCCACCCACCTCTAATCCCATCCATCCATGATACAATGACAGGGTAAGCACTTGGAGCTAACATGATCATAAAAATCATATGATAATTCATTTTCAGAATCAATACATTGGATTAAGGTCTTCAGATTTTCACATAAAGAAATATTTGCAGTACCTGTTGTAATTATCTCCACAAAGGAAAAATAAAATTTTCAAAGCCGGTCATAAAGACAAACAGCAAACTGCCACACAGAGCTTTCTTGAATTCTTACATAAAGATAAAATTAATTAAGCACCCAAGACAACATCCCCCCTAACCCCCACTCCCAAGTGAACCAGGAAGTTCTAACTTTCACTGTTTTGTCCCTATATATAAGAGTCACCCTTAGCAACTAGGGCAATTCTGGCGGGCCTGACAGCCTCTCCTCAGTTTCGGCTTTCGACTTCTGGATAGGATTTCAACGGACAGTTAGCACGATCACATCTATTTATTCAGTTTAATTTAAAAGGAGAAAAGACTCCTCAAAGGAGTCAGGAAGAAATAAAAGCCATTCTCTTTCCCCGGAAGACTGGGCACGAGAAAATAATCTCATCCCCAGGGTCCTCTCCGCTCGAATGCGCATGATATTTTTAAAATGGTAGCAGAATGCAGCGAAGTTCTACGAAGCTGTGTCATGCCGATTCTGCTTTAATGTCACGAAAAAGTTCCAGGAAAACGCGAAATATATGACACAATAGTCTGGAAGGAAATGTTCATTTAGCCATATAATCACATTATAACCTTGAAGTAACACCAATCAAGCAGGGTCTGCACGTAGTGTCAACGTTTGTGTTTATACCTGAGTGTCAATAGCACGTGGGAAATTAAAGCTACTTAGAAGAACGAACAAGATGAGTACGAAAGCTGCAGGCCGTAGAAACGCTGTCCCCACAGTGGAACAGATCACTTCAGATCGAATCACTCAGGTAAAGTACAGAAAAAATTCGCTGTGTCTCTATGTCTGGCACCCGGACAGGATTTTCAAAATACTCCTTGTCCGGCAGTCAAAATTATTTTTTTTAAAATTTCAGTTAATAATGTCAAATCCTTGTTTTATATGGCTGAATACTAATTTTGGTGAGCCCGGCACCCGGTATATCGGGATTTATAACTTAGACTGTTATAAAATGACCGGCAGTCAAAACGTTTGAATAGCACTCCGGTTAGCCTAAAAGCACTTCGGTTAGCCTAAAAATTACTCCGGTTAACCTGAATAGCACTCCGGTTAGCCTAAATAGCTCTGCCTGTTTACGGTTAGCTTTGAATAATGGTAAGGGTAACTCGATAAATACTTAAAAATTCCGAACATTGCCGGTCGGTTGCGGTGGTGCGGTGGTCATCAGTATCGCTTACCAGGCAGTCGACCAGGGTTCGATTCCTCTTAGGGTTGCCTATCATAATGTTCATTTTACGTTGTTTTACTAAAAAAAAAAAAAAAAAAAATTAAGTCTCACTGCTGGACACGGAGTATTTTAGGAAACCTGTCCGGCTGCCGGACATGTAGCCACAGCAGAAAAAATTTGACTTGCTTCTTTAATATTATTAACTTAGCACAGTTTTCAAGTGAATCAACTTACGTTAAGCTACACTTTATGAGAAAGAGAGCTCTACAATACATGTTGGAGTAACTTATGAATATGTAGTTCTAAACATCAGCATGGACCTCAGGGATCAATGTCTGTGGAAATATAAGCATACGGGAAGGGATCTTACAATGTATCTCAACTGACTTTTACATACATGTAAGCTTGAGCGTATTTGCATCAGCCAATAGCCCTTTTTATGGTTAGCTTTTCTCATTTGCATCACAATGTAATGTAGCATGCATGTGAGGCAACCTTGGGCTATTTTGTAGTTTTAGCCTGAAATTGCCTCGCACACACCTTGGATTACATTGTAATGCAAATTAGAAAAGGGCTATTCCAGTAGTAACTCCTCCACCTGGGCCATAACCGGACATTTGCCCATGTTTTGATCCCAGGTGTACGCATTTGAAATTTTGATTGTCTGGGGGCTGGGCATTTGACTACCCTGTGTAAACCCTGGAATATTTGACACCCCTGTGATTTTATTGTTGCACGTGGCAAAGAATGCAAACATGATGTTGTTTTCTTATTTACATATATTTCTTCTCCTGTTGATCACATATGGATCAAATGAATTTAATTCCACGTAATATATAGATTTCTAAAGCTATCAGAAATGACCTGTTTGAAAAACATCTTTTACATTTTTTTTTTGGATCATACATTTATGCACCTATCAATGTTAAGCTGCTGGGGGTGGGGGAGGCGGGGCAAAGGTGGGGGATTTGAACTCCGATCATCTTTTCAGTTCAAATGCCCGACCCCAAGGAAATTAACCTTGGTCAAAAGAATGCAAATTCCCCCATCCCAGGGATATTAGTGTTGTTCAAAAGAATGCAAATTCTCCACCTCTATCTAGAAAAAGGTGCAGGTCTGTCAAAAAAAAGAATTAAACATCAAAAGGTTGTAAATAAAAGGTTGTAAATAAAAGGCTACAAAGTAACAACTTCAAAATGCAACTTCTGTTCAATATAAAAATGTCACCTAATTTATATTAAAATTGTGATGACCCCCTAAACATATACGACTAAACAAGACAGAAAGCATGGAAATTCTTATCACGACTAATGTCCTACACCATTGTGACATTTTAATTACTTACCTTTTAAACAGAAACGATGGAAATGAAATGTTAACATCTATCTGTAGTAGAGAAATATGAAAAAAGGCCCATAAGAGGACTCAAGATCTTAGATGTATTCACTAATTCATAATAATACACTGCACATGGTAGGCTCATAAAGATGAAGCTCAATAATTCAATTTCATTTTAATACTAAAATTATAACCATGCTTAGAAACAACATGCATTGCAAATTGAATGTATGAAGGTGAATACAGAACACTATCCTGTAAAATGTTTCATAATTTCAATTCATTTGAGCTTAAATTAAAAACAGTCTTACGTTATGTAGGATTCGGAAATTTGTTTCCATACACAATTTTCAAAATACAAATCAATGATGTTTAGCAGTGGAGTTAACCTTTAACTAAGGAAAAACTAAGATCTGTGACAAAGGCCTTGTTTACAGAATATCTGTAACAATGTTCAGTTCAACACCAAACTTCTGAGCATCTCATGCACAGCCAGTGATCTGGAACATTGTTTTCTTCCAATTCTGTTCAGTTTTTTCCAGTCATTCTCAGTAATCCTATATGGCGTCGGTAGTGCCCAGTCTACTAACGATTGAAGTCAAAAGTTCTGACCCCCGGTGACCCCCTGCCTATGCCTGGCCTCCCCCTCACCCCCCCCCCCCCCCCCCCACCGGTTCAACATTGATCTAGGTGCATTACATGTACATCTTTAATTCTTCAATGATACGTGCATTAATTGTTATTTAGCAAAATTGTTCATTTATGTCATTATGTACAAAATAGAAATTATATTTTTTGACTGTTGTAATAATTACACAATAATAAACCAAAAGTAGCTATAGTAATTGTTTGGCATTATCAAGGATATTGTGACCAATGGAAGGATAAACACATGCAAACAAAACAACACAGAAAATAATGTTTATCTGATGAATAACGCTTTTTATCATATGGCTTCACTGGTCTGCGATGTCACTCCTAAAAAGGAGAATTCTGATTGGTTACCTTAGTGGTCTGAATCTTACAATGTAGACATGGATCACTCATGAATTAATTTTGGTAAATTAATTGCACGAAATAAACAGTTTTTTTGTTGAATTGTATATTTCTTAAGTATTTACCTTCAGTTTGGTGGACAATTCCAAAAAACCTGCCAAAAAAAATAATGCCCAGGGATTGGCCTGGTTGGGGGGAAGGGGCGATGGGCAGCAATGGAGTTGACTGATGCATTTCTCTTTTATCTCTCATTGGTACTTATTGTTTTTTACTAGCTTGCAAACCAATACTGGGCTCCAGGAAAAGGCAAGAAACCCTTTAAACCTCAGGTACATAATACTTGCACATGACTGTACAGCAATAAGTAATGTATATACACTGTATCTATAATTTCCATCAACCTAATGAACCTGTAAGAATGTGAGCTCCCTCTGCATTGTGTGGATGTAGAAAACATCCATACCTAAATGTACCTAAGTAGAGATACTGGAGATTCCAAGAGGGAGGAGGGTCACAGAAGCTAAGATTTTTATAGGAAAGTTTGAACCAAAACTGAAATTTCAAGAGGGATTGGGGGAGGGGGATAAGTGGGGAGGTTCAGTCCAAGAAACCCCCCCCCCATGGATGGGAGGGGTATGGATTCATGTATTTTCTGGAACAACACATGGTAATCTTTTCCTTGCTGCTGTGCTTCCTTGAGTGCATTTAATTTGTTTCTTGTTTAGATACTGACTTTACTGAGTGGAAATCTTGTTACAAGTATTTCAGAGGCAAATTGCAAGCTTGTTAGCTTGTTTATTGGCTTTTTTGAAGTGAGCAACTAAAAGTGCTTCCAATACAAACCATGATTAGCAGGTTGAACACATCTCCGCTCAGTCTTTGGGCTCACTACTCAGCTTACAATTTATTTACAGGCATTAACAACACTGGTATGAATTTTGTTTTTAGATTGTCGATGATATTTACAGAAAGGAAATAAAAGGAAGCAAGTAAGTTTAGCCTCACAATGCTATTTGGGAGAGAATGTGGACAAGAATATTATAGATTTATGTAGATTGTATTTTAAGGGAAAGAATTCGTGTATTACTAAACATTCATAAACATAAAAACTTACACAGTCATGTTAAAAAATTGGGCTTTTTAGATCCCCACCCCTCAGAATTTCAAATGAATTTCCACTGGCTGGGTGAGTAATATTTTCTGTTGGTCTCATCACATGTCTTCTGTGATCTATTACCGACCAGATGGACAGCAACATGGAATCTTTTTGTTTTATAAAATAAAGGAACAAAAAAGAATGTTAGAGAAGTCATTTTAACGCTGGTCCTCCAATAGATCACAATTATTAAGAACCCATTAAAAATGCCATGATAATTTTTACTTATTTTATACATAACATTTGATTGCAGAATCAGAGCACATTTAGATTTAATTCACTAATGATTTATTATCATTTTAAGTTAACAAGACAAATTCTAACTCTTTTGTTTAGATTTGCAGTGAAACGTGCCATGCTTCTAGAATTCAGGTATAATTAGTTTTTCCATGTGCAATTAAGACAATCGTCATGAATCGTAGGCAGCACCCTCAGCTGACAGCTATACCACACAGGCACAGGTCGGTAAGATCTTGACAAGATCTTACCAATAAATTATTTTCTTACTTTAAAAAATCAACTCTCAGTTTGAAAAAAAAAAAAAAAAAAAAACACAGAAAGTTACCAAGATCATGCTTGTACATGTACATCTGGTAAAGATCTTACTAAGATCTTGTAAAGATCAGACTGAGTGCTTTTTTTGCAAACAAGTACTGTGCTCTGCATATGCATACAATATGTCAGAGAACAAGAACATTGCTTAATTACAATTATGTACATAACTTACATTTAATTAATTTACTAATTAATGTATGGTACATACATGTACAGACTATTGATAATACATTACCTAGTTCACGTGTAGTTTTTCTCATACAATAATGTTTGGGAGACTGTGCTACACCTGTATTTCATAGATATCTACCTGAAATCAGCAGTGTACAATATTTGTATAATTATACATAGTCTAGATACTTATGCATAAATTAAAGGAGTAGAAATGATAAAGTCATCTGTTTTGTTTTGTTTTGTTTACTTGTAAGTTTGCCTTAATTTGCTTTTTTTTTTTTTTTTTACTTTTGAGTTCTCTTCATTTGTACTCTAAGCAGTACAGATTTACTTCAGTCCTGTCTTTGTATCTTTGTACAGTCAATACCTGGAGAATTACCTGTGGGCCAACTTTATTTCAACCAAGGTTTGTAAATTGCTCAATGATAAAATCATTTTAAAACATACTTGATTAACAAGACTGCCTTTGTCATTTTATACTTTAATTCCTCACAGGCCTCTGTGGAGCATGTAATGTCCGTGGTAGTTATGGTGAATGAGAAGTTCAGAGAAGGTGTTCCACCCTGGGAGGTAATAAATTTAATACTGTATCAGTACAATTAGATTATGAGATAGAGATTTCTATTTACATGTAACAAAATTTTAGATTATGAGCTCAAGATTTCTAAACATGATAGTTGACAAGGGGAATGGCCCGAGTCAGCTATCACATATAGAAATTGAGAATGAATAATCTAGTAATTGCCTTAGTACACTGTATACCATAAAATTGGACACTTGTTGCTCAAAACTTGAACTTACAGCATATCCTCTTCACAGAAACTTCTAATCAACAATGCAGAGAAATTATGGGTACCATTTTGTTAAACAAACACCCACTGCTACTAGGCTATGAGTTCACTATCTACAGCAGAATAGATAGTGAGTAGTATAGCCAGTAAGAGAAGAGCATTTGTGATAGAACGCTTGTCTAGTAGATTTATACTAAAAGGTGATACATGTAGTTGTTGAGGCCAAAGACTGAATCAATAGACTGTCATCTCCTGGCATCTTGACATTTTGTTCATGATCTCCAACCACTTCACAATAATGCCTGATAAAGTATGTTAGCTCAGGCAATGAGATTGTAATACTTTTATTACACTTGTAGATTCTTTAGTTTGTAACGAGTTATTATTAATTAAGAATTATTTTTAATTGGATATATTATGTGACTGTATTGTTTTGTGGCATTTTATGTTTTATTTTTGTAACATGTTCATACTAAGTTAAGATACGTGTATCAGACGAACATTTTACATTGTAATTTAGTCATATCCAGTGTTGTGTATATCTATGGTGGGTTTCTTAGCTTTCTTTCAAGACCATCTTCTTACCTGAGAACATACAGCATATTTACTGTACAGAAAGCACTAAATTAGGGCTGCTGTGGAGATTGTCAGATGTAGTTTTGTAAAGTACTACATGTACATTGCACAACACTGTAGTACCTTAACCAAAATGATAAAGCACCAGTTGTCATTTGTTCATTCTGCAGTCATTCAAGGAGAACCCACAACAGTTCCATGGGTTTTTTCAACGCATTATAGAAATAAGCTTGGCAGGTGAAGATGTAAGTATCATCCTTATATATTCATCTTCTTTTATGATTTGGCTCTTATGAACTACTTTTTATGTTTTAATTTTGAAGATAGACCCTTAATGCAATTTTATGACATTTTGATTGTCCTGATTTGTTTAGTGTTTTGCTGATTTTTTAACCGTAGGTCCTATCCATCAGGGAACAGTCCATAATCTTGAGCTTCTTAATTCACTGTTTTAACAGTCTGGTATGTTCAGTAGGACCTCTGAAATAATTATATTTATTAATAAAAATGTAATATATATATATAGATTTAGCCAAGCCTAAAAATGGAGCTCCTGGGCCGGGTTGTTCAAAGCCCAATTAAGCTACCCAGGATAAGCCGACGATAATTTTGATTTGAGTTTTGCAACTTTGCAGTGAGGTTTTTTGTTTATATTGTAACTTGGCCTTCTATTTTTTGAGTTTGAATAATCAGTTAACTTTTAATCCTAGGTTAGTGCTAACCACCTTTCAAACAACCCAGCCCTGATTACGACAAGTTAACGTGGCTTGAGACCGCGATCAAATAAAAAACAACACTTGGTCAGCAGTCAACTCCAAAAAACGAAAAAATCTCACAATGAGCTTTAAACTTCAAATTCAGCCCATGATGGTCACGTGATACTGGTCAGCAGGTACCTTGTTTTGAGAGGTGTCAATTAACCAATAAACGTGGATGTCCAAAATCAAAGATAAAAAACTGTAAACCAAGGCTGCATGTTTCTGTCAACCTATTATTGGGAGTATGGCTTCCATGTTGCACAACTCTGTTGTGGTCACGGTCGCTGTCGCCATCGTGCGTACATACCCATGAGCAATACCACTAGCCATGATAACCATGATCAATTCATGGGTTTCGTTTTCTTTCCTATACGAGTATGGTGCTCCAATTGAGAACCCTTTGGGCAGCTGGAGCTCTGCTTTAAATTTACTTACCATTGACACAAACTAAGTCAAAAATTACATACGTGTATGGAGGGACTTCACCCCTTTCTTGTCTAAGGTCCCATCTCTGTAAACTCCTCCTCCCCAAATTTTATCATCATGATGATAAAATCATTCTTTTTCTCCATTTCCTTCAAATAATTATTCATTAGTCTTACTTCTCGTTCCTTTTCTTTTTCATACAAATCATAAAAAGTCATCTAAATATTCTCAAAATCTCCTGGCACCTTTCACTCTATAATGCCATGGCATTTTTGTATACAATGACATATATTTCCATGAAACCTATAAGAAAATCTAATTTAATAGAAGTTGGCAATGGCCAGCACAACCCATGGAGAAGCTCTTTGTCCACCTTTTCCAGATCAAATTAGAATTACATGTAATTTTTAGAAGTTTTGGATTTTTTTTAGGGAGGAAAATCAGCCAAAACCCAGCGAAAAACCCTTGGAGCAAAACAAACTCAACCCACTCATGATCAATGTGGGGTTTGGGACTCAAACAAAGCTGTGCATTGATGGGAGTCATCTCTGCTCCCCATTATGAAAGAATAGCATATTGAACATGCAAAAAACGTAGTCTGAATTGTTCAAAGGGATATATTAATTAAGTGCCTTATGGTATGAAAAATCATTCACCCACATTTATTAAATGTCTCCCACGCGAGCGCTTTTAATTTCTGTTTTTATTATACCCACCTCTAATTCACATGAGCCCAGTACGTAAGAGGGCTGGCTTGGTTAATGGGACATTAAGCACTTAATGACTGGCCCCAGGGGAAACCGTGAGTTTTGTTTCCACGAGACCCTGAACATTGTGGTCAAGGGGAAACAAAACTCACTGTTTCCTATGGGGCCAGTCATCAAGTGTTTTGCTATTCGGTACAAAACTGTTTCATGCCAGCTACCTGGGCGGGAATGCTCATATGGGAAAATTTTCATCCCGGTTAGAAAGCAAAAAGTAATCAGCATGCATTTCTGGTAGTTTAAGGTCATTCCTCACATTTGCATTGCGCATCCTTACTGCGCATAATTTATGGCGTGATTAGCGCGCGCTTGTGCATGCGCATATTGAAAACATGACGGATTTTGCTTGATATTGAGCTCTGTCAGTTGAAAAATGGCTCTAGCTCACCAACGAGCATGGGCACCCCAATTTTTTTTCCAGTCGTTGTAATCAACTAATCATAAGCTTTGCGTGAGAAAAGACTGATCTAATTTCTATTGCTGAAAATTGAATAAATAAGAAAAATAGCAAATACACTGTGGTCTTTTCTATTTTGCAGTCGGAACCACGTCAAGAAATTTGGTTCAAATTTTTAATCAAGGATTTAGCTTTCTGTCTGAATCAAACTTAAACGTTTATTTGTGGTCCGACACAATGTATTGACTGTAGTTTAATGCGTGTTCTTATGAGTCTGGGCTTACAAAGATGTTACGATTACTGAGAATGCGTTCTTATAATAAGCATTAAATAATGCAAAAATAGGGCATTTTCAATGCCTCACTACCCCTTAATGAGCATGGGCACCCCCCTTTTTTATTTCACAATTGAAGTTATCATATGACAAATATTCAGTGGACAAAGTTTGAACAAAAATCTATTGTCAATTTTATTTCAGAGGAATTACCTTAATAGTCTTGCTAATAGATTTGGTCAATGAAAGATGACATTTTATTTAATGTACACAGTTGCATCGTAATTAAAGTTTTAAACAATGCACGCATTCCATAGATCTTTAAACTAAGAAAAGTCTTTTTTTTTTTTTCAGGAAATGGATCTCATCAGGGAACAACTGCAGCACTTAGTATCTCTTCCAATGTGGATTTGTCTTCTTCCGGTATTTTGTTTTTTTAATTTCTTAAACGAACATGACTGTACATGTGTACTCATGATGGTACAATGTACGAAGTAACATAATTTAAACTAAAAATGGGACAGTGTCTCAGCTGATCATTTGACGTTCTCTTTCCTAACTCCCATAATAATTGCCATACAAACACTTTAAAGTTTAGTTTTTCTAATCATATTGTAGACAAGTAGAATTCCCTTCCATTTAAAAGTTACATGTAGATCAGCGCTAGTATTTCAAGTTTTAAGTGTGGTGTAATTAACTTCTTTATGAATATCAACTGGTTGACTCATAGAAAATTTAATCAAAACAAAAGTGACCAAATAATAATTATACATGTACAGTCAAATATATTGGATGTAAAGATTCTACTCTGGAGCAAAATAAAACATTGTAATGTCAATGATTACAATTTAGGGAAGAAGAAGAAGTAGAAAAAAACAAAACAAAACAAAAAAAAAAAAAACAGATAAACGATCATGGATTTTGTGACTTGATTCACATCAAGAAATTGAAATTGCCACTCTGGTGAAATTTTGATGTATCATAGGATTGCTTTGCAAATATGATTTGGTGGAACTATTGTTTACTTACTAGAGTGCAGACTTCGCAACTTTGTTTTGCATGCATGGTTAAACAATGAATTGAATGAACCTGGCTTTGTTTGTGGATGCAGGAACGTTTAGAAGAGGAGTTAAAGAGCGTGCAAAAGTACAGAAAATATTGGAACCACATAAAGAAAAGAGACGCACAGGCAGATGAACAAACCAAGACAAAGTGAGTGCCTAATGTAACAGGTATAACCTACAATGTAGTCCTAATTTTATCTTGCATGTATTACTAAATGTATTAGAAAGCACCCTGTAAGAAAGCTGTAATAAATGAATTGTCGAATTTTTCACGGCCTCGAAATGCGAGTTTTCGATTCTCCTTTTGAAAGCTACAAGTCAAAGGGAACAGTAATTGTCTGGTCAGGTTTCGATTGACAGACGTACACATCGACACACGCATATAATTGTAAAATTCAAAGGTAAAACAAAAATCCGTTTTTTACCAGGCACCGTCCTTTGAGTCGCTTTCATCATTACAGCTCACTATTGTTGAAATGAAAACCATCCTCAAATTCACTTCTTGCAACTCCTGTTATGAAGTTGCATATACACGTATTACTCTTAACATATTTTACTTATTTGTTTTGTTTTAGACACGAGAAAGAGAGAAAATACTTGTCAAACCTTGTTCAAAAGTTTCTGAGAATATTAGACTCTATTTCAGAGACAGGTAAGAAATACTTTGTCAAGAGGATAACAATTTATCAAGCCCTGGTTGTTCAAAGGATGGTAATGCTACAGTATCTGCCAGTAAACAAGTACCTAGTAGATGATGTTGCGTTCTTGTTCGTTCTATCCAATGGATAGTGATCTGGTGGATCACATGATGCAGATAACAGAGATGTCAACCTAAAAAATTCAAAATACGGGAGATGCCAATTTTACCTTGACCATAGTAAAGTTGTCTAATATAGAGCTCTTGCCAATTCAATCACAAAAATGCTAAAAATATCCCAAAATGTTATCTCCAAAATGCCAAAAATCGGCCAAAATATGTCTTCAGGAAATATGTATTTCATGCGCTTTTCTTCGTATTGTCTGGGAGTTTGGTGATCCATACAAGAGACTGGGAGATTTGGTCTGTATGCGGGAGAGTTCCGGATAATTTGGGAGAGTTGGCATATAGCTGAGATAATGTTATCTGCCCTTTGGAGACCAGCTGGCTAAACTACATGTACATTTGACGGTGTTGAGGAACAAGTTAATTGAAGCAGAAAACACTTCCTTACATCCAGCTGGGTGTCTGTTTGTATATACATCACGTGGTGTCATCATGATTGTGCTGAGTATAGTTTGTTGATTGTGTTTGCTATCATAACATTGTAAGTGAATTATGTGTAATTACTGTTTGTTACAAGCACCAATCAAGCTAGAAAAACGTTTTATTGTCAAGCACAAGCTCCGCACTTTTACATAACAATTTCCGAGCTCATGGTTCATCTTCGACAAAATCCCAGCATATATCGTAGTAAACGAACTCACAGTCACACACTCAATGTAGCATGTCACGCACTCTACAAGCTCACTTATTTACAAGTATCAGTTGTAGCAATTCTGAGAAATATGGAAAGTTTGAAATGTATCATTTAGATATACATGTATGTTTTGAGTTCCATTTTTTCCTTGCTCCTTGACCCCACCCCTTAACCTCTAATGCATTTTGTTCACGACATCTACTAGTACTAAGTAGCATCAGTTTTTATCATCTCCGACAGGTTCTGTAGACATGGATAAAGTCCACTACTGCGAGAGATTCTTGGAACTTTTGGTAGACCTAGAGGTATTGATTAATTATGCTGTTAGAAATTCTTGAACAACAAAATCAAGTAGTACCAAGCGAGCGAGCAAGCAAGCAAACAATGCAAGCAATATACCTTAATATATTGCCAAATCCGTTTGGTGGCTGTGGTATTGTAGATCCAAACCTCTTGACAGGGTGGCAACCCCAAAATATTTCTGGCACTTCGGGCCTTAAATTAAGTTAGACTCCCAAAATATTGCCAGCACTTCAGAATTTAAAATGTTTGCTTATGGGAGGGGGGTGGGGTGGGGGTGGGGAGGTGTCAAGCACCCTGCTCCCCTCCCCCTAGATCTGCCGTTGGTTTGTACCTTGAGTTACACAATATCATGTACCATGTAACTTACACACAAACTGAACAATAATATTATCTTTGACAATGTTATTTGGCTGTGTGAACAAACGGCAAGTTTCCCTTCCAAATTTTAATTTCAAAGGTCTTTTTACCCGTATGATTTTTGTTTCCCTTTGTTCATTATATGTTATGTTAATCCTACAATTAAACAAGAACGTGGGGAAACACAAATAAACTAGTTTGAAAGCATTTTAACCTTTAATTCATTTTACATTACAACACCACTCTGTTTAAGAAATAGAAAACAGGTACCGTGTTCCTATCCAGTTATAGAAACATGAGTGGAAGTTTGGGAGAACGAGAAATGCTGTGGGAACACGAGTCGCAGGCGAGTGTTTCCACAGCTTTTTGGAGTTCTCCCAAACTTTCTCGCGGAGTGTTTATATAATTCGATAGAAACACGGAGAACATGTTTTCTATTTCTTTTAGTAAACACCGCGACGAAAAAAAGAAAAACAGCTTGTTTACTTTGATCATCAAAATGTAAATTCTCTTTGTTCGCGCCATCATTACGTCAACAGCTCGTGCTAGTTCTGTGTTTCCATCGAGTTATAGAAACACGATTTTTAACCAATCAGCACGCGTATTTTAGGGCCGTTTTCTAAATGCTACATACCGTACACATACAAGAGTACGTTATAAAGAAGTTCCCTGCACGAGTTTATCTTCAACGCTGAATTTCCCTCTATCAGAATCTTCCAGAACATATCATACTTTTCTTAATTCGTTTCCTGCTAATTTCAGCAAGCTCCGAACAGCTATACTGCTTTTCAATGGCACGTTTTCCTTTTCAATATCTGAGTTCTTGAACAGCAAATTTGCCAAATTAAAATGTGTCAAATTTTGTTGAACAAATAAAACTAATATAATATGAAAAATTGTTTAGGAAGACTAGTGTGTATAGTGTTTTCCTAGCTACATCGGAATTGAGGGTTGGTAAAAACGTAATTGTCTGTTGTCATCTTTATAGTTATGAACAACATGCAACATAACTCATTGACCTGTTTGTTATGGCAGGCATTGTTACCAACAAGAAGATTCTTTAACACATTGGTTGATGATCATCATCTTGTGGCAAGTACAATCTGTACTTCTAATAAATCATTATCAGAATCATGCACACTTTTCATTCTAAAAACAATCTGTGGATAGCACAAGTCAGGAAGAAGGTTGTATGCCTGGACACGTTTCTCTTTAGGCTCTAGTCTTGGGAAGTTAGCTTAGTAATTTCCTTATTATTAGTGTCCATTCGCAGTATTGTGTACCAGTCATAAAGGATGATCCTGCAATTTATCTTTTTAATCTTCGTAGCAGTATCACAAAAACACAGACATGTAAATGCAACGTGCTTATACTTAAAATTAATAAAAACTGTTTTCATTATTACATGAACCTTCAAAATCAGAATCATTATTCATATATATTGAAGTTTATGTTTGGTAAACTTCTGCATTTATTTCATAGGTTAAGTGTCATCTTTCGGCTTTGGTAAAAAGAGAATCTGAAGGAAGGTTGTTTAAACAAGTAAGTGGATAAAAATCTCGAAGAATTTACTTAAATCAAATGCATCAATTGCTCTTTCTAAAATGTGGTCATTCCCTTTAACAGCTGCTGGATATGTTGAAATTCTACACTGGTTTTGAAATAAATGATGTTACAGGTAACAGCTTTTTAAAATATTGCTTATATTATTTGCTAATGTCGCTTTTCTAATCTTAGTTAAATATTTTTAATTATTAAATAAGGTGCAGATAAACGCAAACTTGCCGAGACCTTCGAGGTAAGGTGGTAGAGGAATTACCATCCTGAATCAACTGGCTGTTAATAAAGTTTTGTGCAGTGTATTTATAAAAAGTAATGTCATTTTAATTTGATAATAGTGTGAATCATTTTTGCTGATTGTTCACAGGAATGGCGCTGACTGACCATGAGATGGTTGACATTCATTACAACAAAATGGCATCTTTGCAGGTAACTTGCCCAATAACTTTTCCCAATAACTCGCGCGCGTTTTAATATTTTATTTTCGTTTTTTGGAAACTGTAACCTTGAATAATGAACTTTAATTTGGTTGGGAAAAAGAAAATTTGGGAAAAGTAGCCCCGCGAAAGTTTGAAGTAACCTTAAATGTGTACGTACCCCAAAGTGTTCATTTCATGTACTCCTATTTCAGAATAGGTAAATGATGATTGGTTTACTATGTTTTCATCGACAGCGAGCAGTGTTCAAGTATTTTCCAGAACTTCATGACTTTGCTATGAGTAACATAGCCAGCATCGACACAAGAGAGGCTTTGCTGCAACATTTTGGATCCCTGTCGTAAGTCTTGTTCATTAATCTTCATGCTGTACATAAGTTGCCCACAAAAACCTTAATTGAAATGCGTGTTCATGACCGACTCAACATATTATTTTGGTTTGTATGTTTGTGGACAGGAATAAAACTCTTCACGAAGTGGCATCATATCTGAAGCTTTTGCCATCCCCAGATGAGGCTGGTGTCGAGAGTAATCGTGAATTTCTCTTGGAAATGTTGGTAAGATATCAATGAAGGACTAACTTGCCACCTGAATGTGTAATGATAAAATTCTTACTGTATGGTTGTAGCGTGTAGAAGGCACTGCCAAAATAACATTAAACTTCTAGTAACAATACAATACAATGCTATAACAATAACAGCAACAGCAACAGCAACAGCAGCAGCACAGCACAACACAGCACAACACAAAAACACTGCAATGCAATGACACTACAATGAAACTATATTATGTAAAAGAAATCGTTAAAGGAAACGTTCTCTACGTAATATATACAATCTAACTATGATAAAAAATATGTTATAAAATATAATCGAAAATACATTTTAAAAGACTCAATTAATGTTAAAAATTCTTCACAGTTTTACCGGGTTTTTTTTCATTTATTAGGGAGCTTGTTCCACTCGTTAATTATTCTGATGAAAAACGAATTTTGGCACAAACGTTTTTAATAATCCCTTCTTTTTCGTGAGCAGTCTCTAATTCCATTTTTCTCCAATCGTTACAGGTTTCTAGACACGAACGTCGCCTTTCACAGATTGACGCCATAAATGAAATGCCACTGTATCCTACAGAACAGGTTACTGAAAATTTTCAATATTTTTTTTTTTACCATGTGTGAAATGGGAAAATTGCGCAAGTCTGAATTACAACCTGACGGATAAGATTTCATATGTGTTTATATCTTGTAATTAAAAATAAAACTAGTATTACTAAAGAAAACGTTTCAACGCAATCCAATCACTTCAATTTTTTTGTTAATATTTGTTTTCCAGATTTTGTGGGATGAAAATATTGTTCCAACAGAATATTATTCATCAGAAGGTACTTTGAGGGAATTTGTCAGTATTTTTTCATAGTTGTTTTTGTTTTAATATTAAACGTGTCTTATTTTATTTTATTTTTCTTTTGTTCTTTCAACAGACACGTTAGCTCTTCCAAAGTTAAACCTGCAGTTTTTGACGCTTCATGATTATCTTCTAAGGAATCTGAATCTCTTCAGACTGGAATCTACATGTATGAATATACGTTTTCATTGCTTTTAAACAATTCTTCACGTCAGTTTTCATTAGCGTACGAACTATAAACCTCAATCAGTTTTTGTGTTTAAAGCACTGAGCTCTCGCCTGCTCCTCAATTGATTTCAGTTGTATTCTCAAATCTAGACTCTCAAAAAAGAACAAAATTACCCATCAGCACGGCTAGCTGTATTATACAATTTGCCAATGAATAATCACTTTTTATTTGATCATAATCGGTCTGAAATGAATTGATATTTGAAGAAATATCTTGTGTTTGGTTAACAGATGAGATTCGTCAAGACATGGAGGACGTAATTGCCAGAATGAAACCTTGGTAGGTGGAAATTTAAATGATGACTTCACGAAGACAAAAGCTACCTGTAAATGGCAATGTGCATATGTTTGACCGAAGCGTTCTCTTTGTGAAAGGAAAATACATGTATAACAAATTTGTCGTACTAGAAATCTAGTATGACGTCTATAATGATTGTGTCAAGAAAACTTTCAGACGAAATATTGTTCTGCTAGTCATTCAAAATCATCAAGAGAGGGTTTCCTTTCATTTCTCTAGCTAAAAAAAAAGGAGAAAACAATTTCAATCGCAGTAATTTCGTCCGGTTTGTTCCTCCAGCTTTTCCCTAGAATTGCTGTCCCTGTCAGACCCATTATATGTAATAATTTTGTCTTCCAGACCACGTTTGTTCAAAGGATAGATAACTATAGCCACCGCAGATAAATCACTATCCAATGGATAACTTAGTTTTATTTTGTCAAGTCATCCACTGAATAGCAATTTATGCGATGGATAGTGCTTCCACTCTTTGTCCAACCCGGTCCAGATGCATAAAGTTAAGATCGCCTGATGTTTATGAAATCATCATTTTCCTTTCCTATCTAGTAGTAATTCTCACACACTGAATGCCATTTGTCTGCCACACGACAATGCAACAGCACTTTATTGACAATAGCCATTTTCACGGTTACCTTTGCTCATTTGTATTACAATAAAATCTAGCATGTAGGTGAGGCAATTTCGGGCTATTTTGTAGTTTTAGCCCGAAATTGCCTTGCATCCACGTTGGATAACATTGTAACGCAAATGAGAAAAATTAACCGTGAAAAGGGCTATTCTATCAACATCACAACGATAACAGAATCCGAATCAACAACAGGGAAAAAAAACCACCCAAACGTTGATACACTTCTATAAACTTTAGGCAAGAACTCGCTAAGGGGTGGGAGGGTGGGAAAACTGTTGCACTGTCCGGCAAGAAAAGAACAACTGAATCACGTGACCGAGCGTGAAACTGACATTCTGACTCGTACCCAGGTTCCCCATTCAGTGTGTGAGAACTTCGTTTCGTGCCTCTTTCGTAAGCTCAGCCGGCAGGAAAAACACTTATACGTCTCAGACATGTTATACGTTCCCTATTATTGTTCTGTTCTATTCCAAATATTCATCTACAGCAATCAAGCGCGGCAAACCTGTTCAGTTTGATGCAACCGCAGGACTGTAAACTTATATCTATTTTAATTTCCTGTTGATTTTGCAGGCAAAATGAAATAGAACAGACAGAGTTTGCTGGTTGGGCAAGAATGGGAACAGTAAGCCTAAAAGATCTTGATATTGTTTGTGTTTTTAAGACATAAATTTATACGGACAAAAGTTTTTTTGCCACATGCTTGGATGTAAATTCTGTTTTGAATTGTGATCTTGGATAGATTAGACACGATTTTTGTTATTGTTGTTTTACTCACTAGTTAACAGAAGTCAGATAGAAAAAGAAAAAGAAGAACAGCCAACAATGTCATCACTTCTTTTTTACGTATACTTCTCTTTGGTTTCAATGTACTAAAAATTATTTGTTTTTCTACTTTTGCTTTCGACAGAAAATAGTGAACTTTAGCGTGATAGAGGTAAGCAAAGTGTTATATTATTCTGCATTAAAAGAAAGAGTGTTAACTATAGCATAAAACACAATGTATTCACTACCTCTGTGTAACTGTCATCAGGTGTCCAAACCTAACATTGGAGAGACACGCCCATCTCAAGTCAGAGCTGATGTCACCATTAACTTGAACATGAGAGATATTGTGAAAGCAGAGTGGGAAGGTACGATATTAGTTGCATCTAACAGATTGACATCTTACGGCTTATTAGTTATTTACGAACAAATGTTTATGTTATTAATGTATCTATAATTTTGTATTTCAGCATTAAGGAAACATGACGTGGTTTTTCTGGTCACTGTACGGCCGACCCAGAGAGGGCCAGTGAAATATGATCGGACAAAGCCGTTTAGAGAGCAGGTAATTTTGCTGTAACGAGGTTCAACTGAAGTGGATCGTGGCGAATCGAGAGATCAGGGTCGGGTTGTTCAAATCCCGATTACGCTAACCCAGGATTAGCGAGAATTTCGATTTCATTTTTTGTAACTTTACGGTGAGGTTTTCTGTTTATATTGCTTGTCCTTCAGTTTTGAGTTTGAATAATCTAAAACTACACAAAACATAAGCAGTGAAAAACACTTTAATACGACAAAAATTAAAACTTCGCTTAACGTTTAATCCTGAGTTAGCCTTAACCGGTTTTCGAATAGCCCGGTCCAGCTTCTCTTTATTATTTATAAAACCAAATCCATCAAAAAATGTTTAAAAATGTTCCCACATTTACAGCAAACATGAAATTTCTTAAAAACAACTCTGGATTTTCGCATTTTACGGGAAAGCAAATAAGCGTTAGAAAAAGAAAAGAACTTGGCCAATATCCAGCCATCTTAACCTCACACTTGGTTAATAACCCAGATATCATTTCTGACATTTAGTTTGGAGTTGATTATGTGCGTGGAGCTGAAATCGAAGGCATGCTGGACGGACAAGGAAAAGTTATTGAAGAAGGTATGATGTAACACATTTACAGAAAATAAAGCAAACCTGGAAACAAAGCAAATTTACGAAATGCAACTGCTTTTAATCTTGTCCGATTTTTGAGTAGCCGTAGTCAAAGGCTCTTCTAATTTGCTCAGAATTCTTCCATCTTTGGCAAACTCAATGTTGTGTAAAGTGCATTGATGTTTTCGTGCCATGTTTTTTCTCCAGTCTACTAAAAGAGCGTCAAAAGTTCCCTTAATTCGGCAAAATTAGAAACAACACATTTTGGAAACTTCTTCGCATTCTTGGAAAGAAATGATAGTACATGTAGATGTCAAACTTTCAAAGCATGAAAAAAATCTAAACCAGTCAATGGCACAAGCTACTCGAAAGGAAAAAAAAAAAACGTTTGTTTGAGTTCTTCAGGATACCTCATCTGGTTATGATGACCGCGGGAAGTTTGAAGAGCACTAAATAAGCGTAAGAGATTCTCTAGCTTCTTGAGTGCTCTCCAAACTTCCAAGTGCATGATAACTCGATGCTCAGCTGAAAGCATGAATCTTTTTTTTATATAACGTTACCAATGAAAATATCGAAAAGAAGTTAACTTTGCTCACGCCATGAGAGAACGTCATTGGATTATGATGCACGCTTACTCTGAGTTTGATATCGCGGTTTTGCAGCAATGTTATGAGCTTGTTTGAAGCATGAGCTAGCGATTCATAGTCACTGGTCAACACAAGTTTTTCATTGTTTTAGTCAGCTGCAAATAGGCTTCAGAGACCATAATAACGTGATTCTTGTGTCATCTGGTAACTGAACTATTCCCTGTTAACAGGTCCTGAGCCAAAGCCTGAATTTAAAGGAGATGAGAGAACATTCCGCTTGTGGCTGGACACGAATCAATATCAACAGGACATGGCCGAGACTGTTCATGGATCAGAGGTGATCAATGCACGGCCACTTAAGGTTTTCGATGTATTTAATGCGCAGCTTCTGTTGCCTAATGATTGTACAGTTACATGTAACTAATTTTCTGTATGCCGTTACATTTATGTAAAACGCCGTTACTTTAACATACGTAATATGTTTGCAATGTCATAAAAAGTCCCCAGTGTAACACTAGCTGAATTCAGTAATACAGTTGTGATAGAAATTATACAATCGAAACAAATTGAGTGGCCAATTCCTTTGTGAGATGCACCTGCAGGGAATCAAGGTAGTTGTATTCATCAAAATAAATATCTAGTCCAAGATGATGAATACAACTACCATGATTCCCTGCAGGCACATCTCTTATAAGCAACTGACCATTTACTGCGTCTTTTAATAACACGCGAACCTGCTCAATCAACCGTTGTTTTTTCGCTGCCATCAATCTTCTTGTCGGACGCCTCAGGGAACAGAAGTTCAGTTCACCGGATTCAAAAGGTCGCATGTGTGGGTTGTGATTTAAAGATTTCGTCCTATTCTCTTTGTTTCTATTTTGTTTGTTTGTTTGTTTGTTTGTTTGTTTTTGTTTTTGTTTTTGTTTTTTAAGTTTCGTTAATTTTCATCGTAATATTGGCTCTCGAAAAACGGTTTTACGTTGGTCAGGTTTTGAACTAAAGCGCGAAAGTGAAAAGCGCAGTAATTAATTTTTGGAAAGTTGTCCAAGAGTTCAATTTTCTTCTTACTCTTCATTACTGTCACCCTCGTTCCTAGGGTCTCTCTCTCTCCGCCCCCGGGAAGAGAGAGACCCTGGGAACAAGTTGGCATTACTGTCACTCACAGCTGATAACGAAAGGTCAAACGGTAGATCTTAATTGACATAACTACTAATTAAGTTGTTTATACAACATAGAATGTCGAACTTTACCTTTATGTAACCACATGCTGTTGTTGCAGGATGTTTACGAGACTTTCAACATCCTTCTGAGGCGGAAACCGAAAGAAAACAACTTCAAGGTACTGTTTTCCTCTCTAATAAACAAACGTTCCTCAGTGGCCCCATACTGCTTACAGTACTGCAGTGGAATCCCAATTTTTCGAACCTCAAAGGGTGATGAAAATTAGTTTGAAAAATCGGGTAGTTTGAGAAATCAGGGGTAAAATTACAGTGTTCGACTGAGGAGAGGGGAAAGAGTTTTGGTTCGAGTCAGCAGGAGATTCGGACAATGAAGGATTCTAGAGCTCAGGTTTCTAAAGTAGTTAATAACCTTTTGATGGCCGTTGTCATTTCATAAGGCCGCTGTAACTGAAAAGGAATGTGATCATTGCCTCCAAAAATTCCGAAATGGTAATTTCTTTTATTGGGTGCTGGTCGCTGTTAAATTTTGGTGCGTGCTACGGAGACACGGGTCTCTGTAGCGCTACGTCAGCAGACTGGAATTTTTGGGCAAATCTCCCGTGTCCCATGAGCGGGGGAATGCGCACAAGCTGGGGAGTGAGCGCGGGATGAGAGAGGTCTCTGCGCGTATGCTAAGGCTGCTTTGACTCTGTCTGCACTTATGTTACCCTATCCGTAACGTTTATCGCCATCATCGTCGTTTATTTACCTTAAAAGAAGTATATAAAGACTGAACTTAGATAGGGCGAGGAGAGACCGCGAGAGTTCTCTTGTTTTGTGAAATAGTTTCAGAAACAACGTTAACTTTTGAGTTTTCTTCGGATTGGTTTGACGCTACTGTGTTGTGAACTAAACTTATGACTTTGTTTTTCTGAAGGCTGTTCTAGAAACCATCCGTGATCTGATGAACACAGAGTGCATTGTTCCAGATTGGCTTCATGATATCTTCCTGGGTTATGATGATCCCGGAGCGGCTCATTACAGCAGGTACAATGATTAAAATCAGGGTTGCCATAGATCAGGAAAGATAGGTAGGTAGCTACAATCCCAGACAAAAGACTTGGGACACGAAGCAAGTTCTCCCCTCCCCCCACTTTCAATGTTGATAATCAGGTGATTTTTCCCTTTTTTGTTGGAGAAAATGCGATATTTTCCAACATTGATTCGGGGGGAAGGGGGATACGTGATACAGCTCAAGTGTCCCAACTACTTTTGGCCGGGATTGTCTGAAAGAGATATGCGAGGAATTTTCCAATAAAGGTAACGCCAGCGATCGTCATGGCGTCACGATATTTTAGAATTTGATTTCGGCTTAATGACGTACACGTTGTTTCTGGAAATTGGACAGAACTTTTTTACGTTAATCTAGATTAAGGTTCGGTGCAGATATTCGTGGAATATAACCCGTAACCGCCTGTAGCAAAACGAAATTTGGGACTTGCTTCAAGCAAAATGGCATTTAAGGGAAGGTTAGAGCTCGTGTCTATTACTTAAGACATTTTCCAGGATTATCAATTCGCAAAGTAGCAGATCTTTGTGTTGTTTAACAGAATAGTGTTAAATAAATTGACTTAAACCCAATGAAATGCTTATCGGTGTAGAGTAATCATATATATCACCATTACACGCGACACGACAGCTTCCGGGTTCCATGTGTTTTATGAACGCGCACGAATAACCACAACGGTTAACCACAACGGTTAACCATTTGAAAGTCAGCGTTTTGCAACCTAACCTTCCCTGTTCTTCCCAATTGGCAGAAGGTTCAAAAATTTCTCACTTCACATTATTTGAAATGCCGGATGGAAGCAATTTGACGGCAAAATAGTCGAGTTTGACACTTGAAATATGGTTAACCGTTTGCCGCAGATAATAAGTTAACTACGTAACTACCCTTTTTATTTCAATTGAACGGCTAACCATATAAACCTTCTCGGAAAGCTCTCTGTTGCCAGTTCTTGATCCCAGACAATGTTAAATGGTTTTTTGTAATTCCTATAAAGCGGAAAAAGGTATAACTCGAATGACACGTAGCAGTTTGGAACCAAAAAGTGTTACCAGAATGGTTAACAGTAAGGGTTAATCGCGGCGGTTAACCCGGTGGCACTTCTGAAGCCGAAAACACACCTCGCTTTATACGCGTTCCGGTATTAGAGAGGAAAACGAAGAAAGACATGCATAATTTAACCGCGTTTAGGTAGCAGCAACGCTTTATTGCTGTCCAAAGATTAACTCCGCGAAACGGCGAGAACAAGGCGAAAATATCCACTTGCCCGGCACCTACTGTTTCAACCGAATTTGCATCATTTCTGTTTCGCGCCAATCAACCACCCTTCTAAAGACGTAGACAAGGTCGTATTTTTCAGTGCAGGAAATAGAAACATCCTTTTTAAACACAACATCTTGTGCAAAGTTGCATTTTACGGGCAAGCAAGTGGGCCGTTTGCCCCTCAAGAGGCAACAGAAGGTCATGCCACGGACTTACCAATCGCCTACCGCAGAAGGTCATTTAGAAAGATGACTTTACGTTTCTTAGTGCCCGACCAGGTAAAACTTGTCATTGTATGTTGTTTCTTTTTAGTAGCGCTCGTTAGCTGTACCCGCGAGACGTTACAACTTCCCTCTTCTCCAAGCTTTGTTAGAGCGAGTGGTGTGACATTCTTTAAATTCTTCTTTCAGACAATCCCAGACAAAAGACTTGGGACACGAACCAAGTTCTCCCCTCCCCCCACTTTCAATGTTGATAATCAGGTGATTTTTCCCTTTTTTGTTGGAGAAAACGCGATATTTTCCAACATTGATTCGGGGGGAAGGGGGATACGTGATACAGCTCAAGTGTCCCAACTACTTTTGGCCGGGATTGAAGGTAGCTAGGTAGCTAGGTAGATAGGTATGTGAAGGTGAATTAATCAACATGACACGAGCGTGGGACAAAGAAAAATTCTGAGTCCCCGACAGGAATCGAACCCATGACCTCCCGAACACCGGGCAGGCGCTCTATCCACTGAGCTACGAGAAGCCATGAGTTCTCGTCGCTCAGTGGATAGAGCGCCCGCCCGGTGTTCGGGAGGTCATGGTTTCGATTCCTGTCGGGGACTCAGAATTTTTCTTTGTCCCACGCTCGTGTCATGTTGATTAATTCACCTTCACATTTCATTACCGAGCTTAAAATTCACCATCTTTATTAACTTATCAGGTAGATAGGTAGATAGGTAGGTAGATAGATAGTTGGTGCCAATTTCCTCCCTTGCAGCCAGAGGCTGAATTGCGGAGGAACCAGAGAGGTGAGATTGGACGTCAGCACATGAAGGCGCACTTTGCAGCCACTTCAGTCCATGTATGATCTCACTTTACCCACCCCAGACCAATGACCGGCACAAGTCAGATAGACCATGACCCCGGGTTCTACGTCCCCTACTCTTTTCGAACAGTGTCATGCGTTCTTTAAAGTCCCACAAGAACCAGATCAGTGAAGTGCTGTGAGACGGGGCCTACGGTTTATCGTCCTTATCCGAGAAGACCTGAATGTCTAACCATTTGTAGATGTAATTACAAAGGCAGCACATTCTCCTCAGTTATTTTAAGACCCTGAGTGTTGGTCCGGTCTGGGGCTCGAACCTTCGACCTCCCACACAGCAGTCCGGCGCTCTCCCAATTGAGCTAACCAGGCGGCGGTTTACTGACTTGATGCCATTAAAGGCTGGAAGAAACATTTGGGGCCACTCAACGATGTTTTTTTCTTAATGAAAACAATTAAAATTGTTAATGACTCATTGGTCGGTCTTAATGAATGAGTTGAAAGGATGGCTGTAACGGGATGCTGGAGCCCGCTACTATATCCGACATGTATTTTGTATTTAGTTGGTCAGGGAAATTTGATTTTTGTCAGGGAAAAGTCAGGGAAAAGTCACTGAATTTTGAAAAGTGATGTATGTGGCAACCATGTAAATGTACTAAACAGCTGAGATTTTTGCGAGTATCTTTCTCATAGAAACAGTTTTAGGAACAGATATGGCGTAACTAGTGATGGAACGCGTTAGATTTCTCCTTCGAGCGCAAACGAAAAAAAATGTGTTGTCGTAACCTTATACCTTTGTATTTTTATCCGGTAGCAATGCTAGTAGAGATATTAAACTTTCGTTTCTCTGCTTTTATAATATGATTTCGCTTCCTCGAAGCTTAGGGTGTAACTATGATCTTGATATGATAAATATTACATGGACTGGAAAGTCCTAGTCCTCTATTACAGCACTTTTCAATCGAGTGTTGAAGGTAACTCGTATCTGTTTTGGTTTTGCATTGCTAGGCTTGCTCGCGCCACTTTTTCATCCAATCAGAAATAAAATCGAAACCAATGCGACTCGCTCATACACTTTTACTCGCGCTTTGCCTCCGCTGCATACATTTCGAGTTTTGATTGGTTCGCGGGATTGTCTGTGTCCTGGGTGATTGGTCAGGGTGGGTTATTGGCGTTCAATTCAAAAGCGCTCTAAAACTCATTAAAAAAGGGTTGGAGAGGGTCACTGCGAGAGTAGCAGTGACCATCCATTTGTTATGGTGATGTTTTTTAAATTATATTTGTATATGAACGCTGAAAGACTTCATTAGAGTGTCAGTGGTATTTAGCTTAAAAAAACTAATTGGGGACACTATTCACACATATACTTTGTCTCAATGTAGAATGCCAAACCAGATCCGAACACTGAACTTCAACGACACGTTTCTCGACTTTGAACACCTCAAGTCGTGCTTTCCCCAGTATTCAGTTAAGGTAAGTTTATATCGATTAATGCTCCATCATTATTGGTGGGGGCTTGTCAGCATTTTGTATAATTTTACAACAATTACACGTACAATTCAAGTATCACAATTTCTTGTTTTCGTAAATTTTCAGTGCACTACGGACAACCCAGCTGAACAAATCCCACCCTTCAAGTAAGACTCGTATTCTGTCCTCTTGGTTTAATGTGTCGTTGTGAGTAATTCACGTGATTAACACGAGTGTACATGACACTTTTAGTAAACAAAAAAAGGGTAACACAAGATTTAGATTGTCAAGACAGGAATTTCAAACTGGGGCATTTTCACAACATAGCGAATTTCTCACCTGCGGGATTTAAAATGTGTCTTGGCAAATCTCTTAGTGTTTCAAGTCCCATCAGGATAGCATAACCTGGGAGCAGTCGTTCTTTCATTTTCGCGGTAGTGGAAGACAAAATTTAAGGGAAAAAAAAAACGTTTTTTGTTCCTCTTTTTTCTCTCTCTGGTGGGCTGCGCGAAGAACGTTATCATTTTTCACTCTACGTGTCTGTACCAGCATCAAACCTCGAGGTATCACGCGCTATAATCACGACGGAAAACCGTCATGTATCACGAAGGAAACTGGATGTGCGAAAGATCGGAATTTCCTGTCGTTGGTGCTTTAAATTTGTTGATTTACGTTTCTTGTAGGATAACATTTCCTGAAACGTCTTCTTCGAGCAAGAAACGGAAACACGATGAAGACGAACCAAAGGAAGTGAATCAAGAGCTGCTGGTGGAGCCATTTGTGGTTCCTAACCGCGGACCGTATCCCTTTAATCAGCCTAAAAAGTAAATGAATCTGCTTGTTGTTGTTTTCGTTGCAAATTTTATATCAAGCACGAAAGACCATGTTTGACCACATTTTCAAACACAGAGAAGAGAGTTGAAAATGCGACGCGTAGCGGAGCATTTTTGACGAACTTCGAGGTGTTGTGTTCAATCACGGTCTTGAGTGTTTGATACATCGTCTCAATCGAACGTAAAACTAAGGAGAAACCGAAGAAATCAAATCGAAAAGATCCCCTGTAATTAAAATCAGATATCCAAACACTGTCACGGTCATGATTACCTTTGTGTAATGTGGTGAATTATTTATGAGCTTGAGGGGAGTCGGTTCCTTTATGTAAATTTTGGAAGACCCTTTGTTCTCTCCTCTAATTCAAGCTTCAGACTTTGTAATCTCATGCCAACAGATTGAGAAGAGCGCTTTCAGGAAACAATTTGTATTGACTACACTCTTGATATAATAGGAATGCTGTTCCATTCACCGCCACACAAGTAGAAGCCATCAGAGCTGGAATGCAGCCGGGTCTCACTATGGTGGGTTATTAATTAGGGAAGACAGCAATATTTGGGTCTATGAGTTTTGATATGGCCTTATTTCAGTACTTCAACGTCCATGGCAATCATGTAGCGCTCCAATTTGCTCAGTGTGACTACATAAAAGAACTGTTCACTGTTTTTTTTGTTTTATATCCATGCCCTTGCATTTTGTGGTATCGTTGCTAATTCAGCGTTAAGCGTTAAGAATGTTGAAAAAAAATGGTTTGTTTTGTCTTTTTGTCTTTTTTTCCTTTTTGGTCCGCTTTTTCCCTGACTATTTCGTTAATAAGAAAACTAATAGCTTTTTGTAGGAAGTGGTAGAATGGTATGATAGCGTGTGTTTGTTGGGTTGTAATAAAAAAAAAAAGTAACTAAATAAATAAATGAAGAAAATCTATTAAAATACACCTCAATATTCATTCAAGTCATCAGAACGCAACATTATTGGGTACAAGTCGGATTTCAATGATGAATTTATGTTCACTCTCATTACGACTTCTTGTAGCTACAGGCTATGCAGACAATTCTTGTCATTCTCAAACTATTGAACCAGTTCTCGCGTTGTTTGAGCTTTGTCTTTCTTCTCTCTCAGGTCGTTGGACCTCCCGGTACAGGAAAGACAGATGTGGCTGTACAGATCATTTCCAACATTTATCACAACTTCCCAGAACAAAGAACACTGTTGGTGACTCATTCTAATCAGGTCAAGTCTTGTAATGTCATGGCTAAAACAATTTATACGTGAAGAAATACCGTAAAATGCCACGTTAAAGCCCCCCCCCCCGGTTATAAACCTCCCGCCCCCGGATATCAGCCCGTCTATTTGCTAACAAAGATATTATTCCGGATATAAGCCCCCCACCTCCCCCCCCCCCCCCCCCAGATATAAGCCCATCTAAATTATAAGTGCGTTCCTTTTGCGTTTCTTTGCAAACGTCGGTCGGCAATCGCCTCGTGGATCCATAGCTACTTTGACAATGTTATGACGAAAATCATGATCAATAACAGCACGGCCGCATGAAAAACTGACGTCAATTTGTTAAAATGATACCAGAGAAAGAAACAAATGTTGATACATATGTATAACAACGCTCTGAGTGTAATAGCTGTAATGATATGTTAGCTTTAATTCCTTTGTCAGAAACGTTTTATCTCGTCGTGCCGAAACATATTTTTTATTCCGCCTCCCGCCCCCGCCCCCCGTTTATAAGCCCACCCAAAACCCCTCATGAAGTTATATTAGCCCAGGGCTTTAACGTGTGATTTTACGGTACGCTGCAAAGTCATGATTTTGCAGTGCTTGCCTTTATAGTACAACCTTTGCAACACCTTGCAACGATTTTTGAAACATTGCTGACGCTGCTAAAAAAATTGATGTAAACAATTCCTTGTTAAAAAAACAAAACAAAACAAAAAAAACAAACAAACAAACAAACTTGCCAATATACTTACCGGCTTTCTTTTTACGTTGTTATTAACTTTTCCTGCAGGCTTTGAATCAACTGTTTGAGAAAATCATGGCTTTGGACATCGAAGAACGTCACTTACTTCGTTTGGGACACGGAGAAGAAGCATTGGAAACAGAGAAAGATTTCAGCAGGTTTGTATGAAATTAAGAACGAGTCAGCTGTTCAAGATGGCTAGGTCACTCGAGGCGCTTGGCTCTCAGTTCTCGCGTGACCATGTTTCTCCCTCTCTTCTTTTCTTCCGCCTTTCTGTTTCTCTTCTTTCGCTTACTCTCATTACACTGGGCAAAGTTTGTGTCTCTATTTATTTTTTTTTATTATTTGTTTTTTTGCTGAAAACAAACTAAGATTGGTAGGAACCTCCGCTACTATGGACACCAAGTTGCGGCATTATAACGAAAATTGTTTCTGTGAACTGTTAACTTCTTTGGTTTGTAATGGTCTGTCTTTATTATTTGATGCTAGGTATGGTCGAGTGAACTTTGTTCTTGCGAGCAGACTGGAACTTTTGAAGGAAGTACAACGACTACAGGTGAAGCAACCTTACAATTTTTTTTGTGTGTGTTTGTTTGTTTGTTTGTTGTTGTTTGTTCTGGGGTTTTTTCAGTCTCTCAGCAGTACCTTTGATTTGAAGGTAATGTGGTGCATAACAAAAATGCCTTTTTAGTATATCGTGAAGTAGCCATTTGAGTTCCACCCAAGTTAGCTTCATTTTGACACTGCAGTACTTGAATTTTTTTTGTAGGAAAGCCTTGATGTTCATGGTGATGTTTCATATACGTGCGAGACAGCGGGTTATTTTTACCTGTATCAGGTATGAAAAGCCTCGTGCCTGTTACATGTTCTCACAGTAAATAACGTTTATAGAAAACTTTCAAGTTATTTCAGTCTCCTGACTCAAATGTACATTTTTTTTTTCTGTCCTTCTATTGATATATATTTTTACAAAACTGTAAATGTACGAGTGAATAAAGATGTTGTTGCTGCTGCTGCTGCTGCTGTTGTTGTTGTTGTTGTATCTTCTAGGTAAACGTTCGAAATATAACGCATTTGTTGTTGTTGTAGGTTGTATCTCGTTGGGAAGAATACACGGCAAAACTGAAAACACGGGTAACTAAGATAGCCAACTATTCATTTATTTATGGTAATAATATCAATCGCAGAAAAGAACCGTCGTTTTAACTAGTGACAACCGATGAGTGCTTTAGTATGTTCAAGAGACGGTTGAGAATCTTTAGTTATTCTCACTTCAAGTTAATCTTGAAGTCGCATTCTTGTGTGTTTAGTATAAGTCTCTGTCGATACTGTGTTTATTTATTTTCTGCATTTTTGCTTTCAGAAAGGAGAGGTTGCTGCTATATCAGAACTTTTTCCTTTCACGAAATTCTTTGATAATGCACCGCAAGTGAGTCTTGTTTGATTCAATTAACTTAAGCTACTCAGTTGTCGCCTACAGTGGGTACAATTTAATAAGAAGCGACTAGTTCTTTTTTTTTTTACATATTTTATTCTGTATTTGATTGTCAGTTAGGACTCGTTGATAATACTTATTGTTAGTTTACCATTATTCAAGTATTTTTTTATGGAATTGCGTTGCGAAGCTCTGTACTTTGTGTAAATTTCTTTCTCAGCCTGTGTTTAAAATGGAAACCTGCGAAGAAGATATGGAGATTGCTGAGGTAAATCAGGGTTTTGTTGTACATTTTTTGCTGTATATGACGAGAAAAACTGAAACAAATCTTTTTTAACTCGCTCCCAATCTGCGTTAGTTAAAACTGTGGGACTTTTGTCTTGCATTGTCGTCCCCAGAGCTGCTCGTCCTTCTTGGCCGGTGGAGCCTTGGTTAGAGGAACGGGTGGCTCTAGAGAGATTTGATTGGCTAGATTCTCGGCCTAAGATTTTCACGAGTTCAACGCTGGTGTCCTTCCGGGTAATATCCTCTGGTTGATCTCTACCTAAAATCCGGTCGATGATACAGACCTTCAGGAATTTTCACTGTGAAGTCCTCCTTAATGGAACATAAGACCGCCACTTCCCACCAGAATTTTACTTCAGTCTGTTACTTATGCCCTTTGCTGTGGTTATTTTCAGGGCTGCTACAGATACATCAAGAAGATCTTTCAACAGTTAGAGGTACAGTAATACAACTCTTCCTTTCATCTTGCCATCACCAGGAACTCATTTCTGAAAAGGACGTATAGCATCTAATATCTGCTTACAATATGTATACCGATTTTTAACAAGAAAGGTCAATACTTTCTTGATCTAACGCCAAATTCTCATAACTAGCAATAAAAGCAGGGTATAGAAGTCGCCATGGAGAATTAGTTTTTCTTGACTGAAAGATTGGAATGTAATCTCTTTTTGATTGATTTTTGCAGGAGTTCAGAGCATTTGAGCTTCTTCGTAGTGGTGAGTAGTTACATGTTATGTTGCTTGTCTTTTGCTAGCCATGACGCCCCGTTACTCTTCAACATTTGTCTCTGGTCGCTCCAGCTAAAGTAAAGCCCAGACCACTCGGATCTGTGCCCATCGCAGTGAACATTCGGCTGCTTTCTTTATAATACACCCTTTTCGTGATTTTGTGTGTTGTTCTGTTGTAGGTCGTGATCGAACAAACTACTTGCTTGTGAAAGAAGCTAAGATTATTGCCATGACTTGTACCCATGCCGCTCTCAAGAGAAGGGATCTGGTGGAGCTTGGGTTTAAGGCGAGTAGAATTTAAAGTAAATGAACGCAAGCACGTTTGCTGTACCTTATCACGTACATTTACAGACCTCAATTTTGTTCAAAGCTGACGTGGTGTTTTTTGGAACTGAATTTGAACTTGCTATCTCTTGCAAGGGGCAATTTCAGCATGTATGGGTGCAGTGACATGTCACATTGTTGTTTTTCCTCTGTAGTATGATAATGTGTTGATGGAAGAAGCTGCGCAGATATTGGAGATTGAGACTTTCATACCGCTCTTGCTTCAGGTTAGAATCAACTTTATTTTCCTTAAAAACTAATTTCCTAGCAAACGATCCCACATTTTGGTCGCGAAAAATGAGGCAAGAACAATTTGCTGGGCCAAAATACAGAAAACTCTCATTTGTTTGGAAACGTTTGCTAAGAAAGCCATAGTTTTAGCAGTAGAATGGCTTGTAGGTCAACTCAGTAAATTTTCAAGTCTTGTCCGCTTGGGTTTAGTGGCAAAAGGTTAACGATGGTTTCTATAACAGACCCTGGCCTTGAAAAGTTCATGTTTAAAGTCCATTCAGTGATTGAACTGGTTCGGTTTTCTTTCATTCTATTGGTCAAGCGCACATGATCAGTGCATGTTAATGCGGCAACCAGGTTATTTGCTCTCGTCACTGGGATGGTGACGTGATAAGTTTCCATAGTGATGTACCACGTGGCTATTTTTGGCCAATGAAGGGACAGCTCGTTAACTTGGCTTCATGACTTCACTAACAGAATCCTGAAGATGGATACAATCGAATGAAGAGGGTTATTCTCATCGGAGATCATCACCAGGTTTGTTTACTGTGAGACCATTTTGTTATTAATGTTCGATTTCCCACAGAGCGGTTTTCAATTGAGTGTCAAAAGTAGTCAGCCAATTACTTGGTTTTGGTTTTGGTTTTACTACGCTTTGGTTTGGCCGAGTACTGTAAGTGGTAACTTATTGGTCTGGGTTGAGTGAGTTGAGTGGTCCAGATTTTGCAATACGGGCCGCTAAGTGACAGTGCCCACGAATTAGTATCGGCGAAATCAATTTCTGTTGAACTTCACAAAAAAGCCCGAAAAAACACAGAGATATGTTTTGATTTAGGCGCGCGAGTTCACATGGAATGGAAGCAATGACTTATATGCAGAGTTCAGTAGAAAAACGTTTATGGTAATCACGGGGCTTGGACTGTCCGTATTTGGGGATAATGCTCTCGTTCGTTTTCGGCAGTTTGTCGATTTCGCCTTTTGATGGTCCATAAACTTAAAGAAAGAAACTCCAGTGATATTTCCTCAATACAGACCTCGCAGTAGTTCAGTAATATCGATGTTATTTTTGTTAGTTTTGCAATTCGTTAAAGATTCGGCCAGAATTTAAAGCACAAACAGAATTTTGTCCTGTAAAAATAGGGTATTTTCTATATTGCTGTTTTGTTTGTAGCTCCCCCCTGTTATAAAGAACATGGCTTTCCAGAAGTTTTCCAACATGGAACAATCCCTTTTCACGAGATTTGTACGCCTGGGTGTTCCCACAGTTGAACTTGATGCTCAAGGACGAGCGAGATCCAGGTAAACGATATTGATGTATAATTTCATTTCATTGCTTAACTCCGATTTCTTTAGCAAGAAGCGGCGAGGAATATAGCTACTCTCCCTGAATTAAAATACTAGTCCTTCGAAGCCCCCTCCCCCCTTCCCCCTCCCCCCCCCTCCCACGTTCTCCTCCCTGGACACTTCTTTTAAAGATCTCCCCAACAATTCACCGGTACGCATTTAAAACTCCTTGTTAAGTATCTTGCCCAAGAACACTTCACAATGACCAAGCCAAAGGCTGTGACCAGGACTTCTCCATCCCAAGTTCAACGCTCTGACAGTTCGGTGACCGCGCTTTCCGTTAGACAGACTTCATTTTCGTGTCAAGAAATGGTCCCCTTGTACTTGTTAAACTTTTCCCATATAGCATAAAATAACAGTGCTTTTGTCAGTAGAAGCACGGAGGGATTTCTGCCGAAGGTAAGCGCGAAACCTTGTGAACAAAGTGAGTATTTTACCCAGGGTGGCATGGCTTAACGTTTGCAATGAATTCGTCCGTGTTGCGGTTATTGATCCCACTGGCTTTCCAATAGATCTGTGACATGTAGCCGTTGTACTTTTTTTCTTTATTTTTCAGCTTGTGTAGTCTCTATAACTGGAGGTATAACAAACTTGGCGATCTGCCTCATGTTCACACTTGGCCAGAATACTGTGTGGAGAATCCTGGCTTTTTCTTTGATAATCAGCTGATCGACGTGCAAGATTTTAACGGGGTGGGAGAATCAGAACCTAATCCTTACTTTTATCAGGTAAATACGATCGGTGAATGCGTGTCGATTGTGTTACGTGGCCAGAGCGTTTTAGTGTTTTTTTTCCCTTCGGAGATGCCACAGATCACTTAAAAGTCAGAGAAGAAAGCTCTTAGGTAAAAGTCAGGAAGTTCAGTCCGGTCTGGTGTGCTATCGATCATGGTGTTTTTAATAACGACCGAATTTTTGTTGTCAACATTTTGTGCCAACTGAAGAACGCACAGCCTAAACCTGACTCCTCTTCTTTCGCTCAGTCTTTAAGTAGCTTAAAAGCTTCAGCTACTTTGATTAGCGAGCACATCTTAATTTGGTTTTGTTCAACTTTTTTCTTTTTTTTTTTTTCCATTTCTGTTTTTTCCGTGTTAATGTTGTAATTTAATCGTGTAATGTGCAAAAAATAAAAAAATCTGAAATCTGAAATGATGCTCACTGAAAATTGTTTCTGGTCAGTAAGACATAGAATTAATGTTTTCTGTGTGAATAGTGGCCTTGCACTCCAGCCACTGTAGAACACACTAATTTTTTGTGTGTTTGTTGTCAAAGTCCTTCAACTGTAAGACGCAACGTTGTAATTACCATTTTGAATGTAACACAGTTACCAAATACTGTGCAATCATCACTTTCACAACAGTCATTATTAAAATCTCGATCATGGCATAGTGCAATTCGAGAGTTTTCACTGGCTTAGCCATCATGGGTTATGAGCCATTATACCATGCTCTACAAATATGGTAAGCGTAGACGCGATTTTTTGGGGCGAGTTATTTTTATTTTAGTCTAGTTTTCTATATTTTGGGGCGGTTTTAATAAACAATCACTCCACTCGCCCTTGTTGGATATGAGATGGTTATAGTCAACTCGGTGTTACGCGCCCCATTGGCTAGCTACCATCTCGTATCCAACGCGCGCTCGTGGAATAATTGTTTTATATATATATATATATATATATATATATATATATATATATATATATATATATATATATATATATATATATATATATATATATATATATATATATATATATATATATACACATTTAGAATCTAGGTGAAGCCGAATACGCTGTGGCTATCTTTATGTACATGCGCTTGATTGGTTACCCCGCCGACAAGATCGCCATCCTGACTACATACAACGGACAGAAACATCTTATTCGTGACGTCATACGACAGAGGTGTGCAAACAACCCGCTGATTGGACAACCGAGTAAGGTAAATGGATGGTGAGGGGAGGTATCTTGGTCATTTACAGTTGTAGTGAAGAAGATTCCGTGAACTGTTACGTTGTTGTTATTGGCGCTAGCGCATGTGATATAATGTAGAATTGTTATGAAAATAATGCCGTAGTCAGTGGTGAAAACTGTGTAGAGATCTTAAATGTTAATCTTGTTGAGCTTCTGTCGTTTAGTCTGTGATAGAGATAGAATTACTCTTCAAGATGACTTGAGAAGTAACAGTGTTATAGACCGCTGGCTTCTAATCTGTTTGTATCATGCTGAAGACAGCATGATACAGCGCCCAGAGCAGGCATGGATAGGCGCTATATAAATATTTATTTATTATTATTATATTAAGACACAAAACCAGCCTAGTCACATCTAGGTAATCATTACAATCGCAAGTAAAGCGGTAACCCAGACGCTATTAGCCAATCAATAGGAACTCGAACTAATAGTGTGCAACTGGCGCTGGCAGGCGCGGGAAAACATGTAACTGCTGCCAAGTGCGGGAAAACTCGAAACGGGTACCAAGCGCGGGAAAAAGCCAGTAAACAAGGTCAGGATTAGCTTTGGTTTAGCTCGCGATTTGCACGTAGAACAACATGTTTGTTAGAGCATTACAGGAGTATGTAGGAGCTATTATACAGCTTAGGAGACGCAAAACCAACGCAAAATAACTACTTCGAGAATAATAATAGAGTACGAAACAAGACTTTGACTCTGACGTTTCTTCCGTTTTATCACGTGATCAGGTGACCACAGTGGATCGTTACCAGGGGCAACAGAACGACTACATCATTCTGTCACTTGTCCGCACCAAGACCGTGGGTCACATCCGGGATGTACGCCGTCTTGTGGTCGCCATGTCACGTGCAAGGCTCGGTCTCTATGTGCTAGCACGTGTCAGCCTCTTTAAGAACTGTTTTGAGCTCAGACCTACTTTCGCTCAGGTGAGTGTATAGTGTAAATAAACAGAGTAGGTCGTCACATCACATGTGCGGTGCCTTACTCACAAAGTGTCACCCTATGCTTACGTTATGTCACGCACAAAGCCATCACGTAGGGCTAATGTTGTCACGTAACGCGCGCAAAGGTAACGATAGCAAAGAAATCTGGCGAGTGCCTTTGTCATTGTTTTAAGAAACAAATTAGTATTGTCAATCTTTAGCTTGGGTTAGAAGACTTCTTGGCGATTTTCATAATTTTTTTGTATGTTAGACTCGTTCAGAATGGGATAAAAAATTTGGAAACATTTTAACTGGAACAAAATGTAGAAAAAAAAGTTTGTGTCCGCAGAAAATCTAGAATTTATGTGCTTTCTCGAAATGATTACATTGAATCTAAGGGGGAAAGGTAGTCAAGTCAATATTTGGTGCAAATCACTTGAACATGTTGAAACTTGATATTCTCATCATCTTTTTGTTTGATGATGTATTAACAATGCAAGGAGAAATTTATTGCTGATCAGTATGAATGAATAATTCTCTCTTACTCAGTTGACCAGCAGACCGTTGAAACTCTACCTCGCTACAAGTGAGAGATATCCACCATCCCGACAGGTAACAGAGTTGGATAGACATTCAATTAGCCTTATCATTTTACTTTTGAATACATTTACAGTGTAAGTTGCTGTCACTCAATGCGGTATTCCTTGCAACTTCTTTCCGATTTTTTTTCTGACTTGCACGAGGAATCGTCCAGCGTGACACACACTTAAATGAAGTATTCTCGCAGCGTTTTCCATGCGGCAAGCGTTGCGCAATGTTCTTTCGAGTTCTACTTTTCATAGTGACAGCAGCAATGCTGGGACAGCTTAAGGGTTTTTACACTAAGCAACGCTTCGTGCAAGATGTCTCGCAGCGTAGCAACCAGGTGTCAAAACTAGCCCAGACCAGTGCAGAGTGATATTAACTTCACGGCGGTCATTGTGAGCTTTTGATCGACGTGGAACGCGCTTTCCACTCTGCCGAAGTTCCTCCTCTCCTCCCCCTTCCCCTTCCTTTTTTTGACGCCTGCCAAGAGGTTAATGTGAACGTGATTCAACTTTTAGTTTTTGTGAAAGACGCCGAAGTATTTGTTATGGAATATCAACTGTTTTGATTTACCATCAGTGGTTTCTTTCCATGCTTACTAAAACAACTTTTGTTCGAACCATGCATTTTCCGTTTAGAAGATTCATAAACCTTCAGAAATTTAGACCAGACTGATCTACAGTGAAAATAGATTCGTTTACTGTACTGGGCTGTTGCGTTATCCTTATTTTGAACGTTAGTTCCACGACAGCTCTTTTTATTTTCATTTCTTTCTGATAGTTTTTTTTTTTCTTGTCTTCAAGCGTGGAGTTCCTCCAGCTGAACGACCTCTTATTGTTCAGGATATGCCTCAGATGCATCGCTTTGTATATGACTACTACAGTCACTACGTTGAATCACTGAGAGTTCAGAGAGAGGTATGATTAACTGTAAAACGAATAAATTCCGTCTTAGGCTTGATTCGACTGCTTTCAATTCGAATGTGGCCAATCACAACGCATTTTAGTAAGGCAGTGAACCATTAAGCTATCAGAGCTTAAAGTCAAAAACGCAACCGGTGCAAAGCGCGGGAAATGCGTGAGGCTAAGCCACGATTGGTTCCGATTTTACTCCTCGGTGATTGGTTGAGCAAATGGCGTGTTTTACTTTGCTGTGATTGACTAGTGCATTTGTGCGAGCTTTTTTTATTTTTTTGCTTTCGTTAACTCATTTCTTTCTTTATTGACCACGTTAGAGCTTAACAAATACAAAACCAATACTCGTGATGTTATAACTTAAAACATTTAACGCGACACGGTTTCTTTTTAGTACATGGCCAACATTCCACAGCCACCAGAAGAAGAAAAGGAAGAGGAAGAAGCTGAACAAAGTGATGACAAAGAAGAAGAAGAAAAAAATGGCACTGAGGATGCGGGCGAACTGAAGGAACAAGGATCACCAATTGTCAATGAAGTTGAGGAAATGGAAGCGAACGAAAATTAACACTTTGTAAAGAGCTTCGCATGGTCTTACCTAAGTATTTCTGAGTAAAATAACGAAGAGCTCGGCTAGACAAGAACCTCACATACAAAATGTTTGTCGTTTTCGGGACAAAGGGTACTGATGTACAATTGTAAGGAAAAGTCCTTGTTATGTTATGGAGCAGCTCTCTTCAGAAGGTCTTTCCTCATTTGTTCGTTACTACACCAAATGAATTATGACACACTCTTCCTACACTTGTAGAAAATCTGTATTTGTGTAAAAACGTGTCTCCCAGACTGAGCCCGCGATCTTTGCGACGTGCCCCAGTTGTAACTGGATGGTAATCCTTATTTCTGATTGGACAACATGAAGCAGAAAGTATCTATGTACCTCAACAAGGATCTTCACAAAAGTGTGTTTTATAGTTTGTATTCTTTTAATTCCACTTGTTTCTCGCTTCAAAATGGCAAAATCCTCTTAGATCCCACTAGAATGCATCTGCACTTCTTTGTCGTTCTTAGTCAATTATCAAACTTCACTTAGCGAGTATCTTGCCAGTTTGCCGCGCAGCCATTGTTTGGAACGTCACGCAACTTTTCCTTACGCTTTGCGTGACCTAACTAACAGGTTGAAGATGGGGAAGATCTGGGGAGCAGCTGATTGCTGGAAATGTTTTAATACTTCTAGACCGCCTGCCGTGAAAACATTGGCACAGTCTTAGAAACGACTTAAAGGTGGTGTAGTAGACGCAATTTTCACGGGAACATTCAGTCTGTCACGGAATTTTCTTGTTTCGTTGTGTTGTCTGTTTAGAACAGTGAAATGTGTTCGTGTGAAAAAGCGGACTGGTGCGTTTATCGCTGTAATCTCAATATGTTAGTTTTAATGTTTTAAAATAAAAGCGCAGTTTAGGAGATACTGACAGAGTGGTAGTCGTCAAACATGAACAACACAGAACAGTGATATCAGTATTTTGAATTTTATAGTATATTTAATTGTTAAAAAGAGTGTGTGTGCGAAGGATATTTCCTTTCTTCTGAAATCCTTTGTTTACTCTCAGTTCTCTGCTAAAAGGCCATGTTAGTAGATTGTTTCTTTTTCTCCCGCCCCATGGCTCATGAAAGTCGATCATCCGACAATGCAAAGAAAACAAACAGAGAAAAGAATATCTCGAACAATGGGAGTCTGAACCAAAGCACCCTTACCCCCCCCCCCCCCCCCGTCCCCTCCTATCTCCAGCCCTGGCCTGGTACGAGAGCAGGAAACGAAACACCTCCTTACCCGGAAATAAACTGTGTTATAATGTATATGAAGCTTGCAACAGATTGTCAAAGTAATCTCTAGACATGAGGGTTACCTGGTATGAATAAGACTTAATAGTTATCCGTCCATATTGAATTTAGTCTCTTGCTGACGCTGAAACGCTTGGAAACAATCTGACCTAATCAGTCCGGAATATCGCGATAAATTAGGACATTCATGACGTCATGAAGCTATTGTTAGCTGGGAAAATGGCGGACCTTTTATGCGGACAAAGAAAGTATGTTGTTTCCAGTCTTGCATAGAGTCTGGCCAGCATTATCCAGGACTTTTTGCGACCAAACGTTGAGAAGGAGAATGAGCGGCCATTTTGGTAGTAGGAGAACGTTGACTGTCTTCTAATCATTGAGTTTTTTTGGTGTCAAGCGACGATGTAGACGCGATTTTGTGGCCAAATATTAAGGTTAGTAAAGTGTACGCGTTATTTTCTAGTATTCACGTATTTTTCATTGAGCTGTGTATATTTTTTACTGGTTCTAGTGTTGTTTAAGTTTCATCATGCCAAATTACACGGTTGTAAACAACGTCGATATTTTGAAAACTCTCTTTGAATTGGAAGCGTTACAAGTGTACCTAAACCGCTGTTGTTATAAGGCTTGAGTAATGCATCGTTCCTTCATTTTTATGACAGTTGTTTTCAATCTCTCTCTCATAAGTACATGGAAGAGCATACTCGACTGCTCGAGGCACTTTGCCGAATTTTGGGGGGAAAAAACAAAGGGAAAAGAGAGGAAATAGACGTCGCTAAGTACGCGGACGAAATTAAACAAATTTGGGAGGTCTCTGTTTTGGTGGATTCACCGAATGTGCACCCCAGTTTTATCACTGGAGAGCCAACAGCCTGTTGAAAACCACCTACAGCACAGAAGTGGCAGCGAAACAGACAGGCCAGGGGTAGTGCAGTGTGTTTGGACTCCACATTTATTCTTCGAGCACATGTTTCTACAACCCCTATAGGGGAGTACAACAATTCGTGCAACGTCACATCCGGGTTACAAAGCAATACAAAACGACTTATCTAGAATGTTCGGCTTGTCACGCAATGTCACGTCCGATCTCTAGTACAAAACGGCTAGTCTAGAAAGTTCAGCTTTCAACATCCTCCACCTCGCAACTTGCGGTAGCCTGTTGCGACTTAATCAGTCCTTAAAGTAACTTAGTCAGTCCTTAAAGCGACTTAGTCAGTCCTTATATCGACTTGGACGAACAATCTCTCTTCCTCTCCGAGTCCTCTGTGGAAGGGTGACTTCAGGTTCAGCTTCTTCATCTTCATCCTCCATCGTCTCGGCCTCGCCGTCTAACATCCCACCATCTTGTTCAGTACTCTCTGGTGAGCTTGTAATGGGTGGGAGATTGTCAGATTCAGCACAGAGCTCCAATTTGTACAGTTTGCGAATTGGTCGGGTTAGCAGTCCCGACTTCACCTGGACAGTCGCAGCACGGCATCTTCCATCTCTGCCAAGAGTGAGCTGCCGGACAACCCTCATCTTCCAATTTAGACGTTTTTCTCTGTCATCAGCTACAAGGACAACTTCTCCTTCTTTTAAAGGATTTGGCTGAGTCTTCCAAACTTCCCCTTGTGAACCCAGCACTTGATGCAAGTATTCTTTCTTCCATATGTCATTCATGGAGGACAGCCACTTTTTTCTCCGTTGAAATTCATCAGAGATGTTTAGTTCTCTTTCTTCTTCCTTGATGTCTTCTCGCGGTGGCAACAGGAACTTTTCAGGACACAAAGGGATAGGAACACCACCATCAGGATTGCTCGACTCCCACAAGTAAGTGATAGGCCGGCGGTTGATGACTTTCTCCACCTCGGTTAGAGCGGTTCCTAATTCCTCCCAGGAAAGCACATCATGGCCCAACGAGCGACGTAGCAGGCCTTTAACAATACCCACTAACCTCTCCCAGGCTCCTCCCCACCAAGGTCCGCGTTCCACCACAAATTGCCACTTCATGTCAAGATTCTTCTCTTTAACCCACTTAGCTGCCGCCACAAAGTTTGATCCGTGATCACTTATGCACAACTGTGGGACACCTCTTCTGTTCATAAATCTCTGCAGTGCCTGAGTCAACGCTTCTACAGACAACGACGTCACAAGTTCCAAATGAATGGCTCTAACTGACATGGAGGTAAATACTACGAACCAGACCTTACTGTTATCCTTCAGGTATAACGGTCCTCCTAGATCCATGCCAGTTGTTTCAAAGGGACGCTTGCAAGTTACACGACACCTAGGGAAAGGAGGTGTCTGTTCAGATGCAGGAGCCGCCAAGAACCTGCTACATTTCCTGCACTTCCGTATCACTGATGAGACTGATTTCTTAGAGCGCAGGATCCAAATCCCTTGGCGTCTCAGTTCCGAAATAACTGTTGCAGTACCAGCGTGTTGCATTTGTTCGTGAATATGAAGCACCAATTGGTTGACAACACCACACTTCTTAACCAGCACTGGATGGAGTTCCTCAAAGGTCGCTTCCACTTGTTGCAAACGACCCCCCATCCTGATTAACCCTCCTTTAAAAACGGGTGTAAGGACCGCAGACTAGACTGGCGGTAAACTGGTTGGCTATTTTCCATTGACTCTAATTCCCTCCAGAAAAACGTCCTTTGCACTTGTTTCAGGATGACCATTTTGGCATATTGCAACTTTTCTGAGGTCAGCATATTTTGGGTGCTTTTAGGAGACTTGCGCCAATGTACCATCCAAGCTACACTTCTCAAAGTGCGAAGGTACTTGCTCGTTCGGGGTGGGTCAACAATTTCCTCCACATATTTCGGTTCTTGATTATCAGCTACGGCCATCATCAGCAATGCAGCATCTGTGTCATTCTTTGGGTGCTTCGGCCATTCTGCCTCAGGTCGTTTCAACCATTCCGGGCCGCTCCACCAAATCTTGGAGTCAGACAACTGAGCTACCGTCATACCCCGAGTAGGTAAGTCCGCAGGGTTTTCATCTGTTGGAACCCACGACCACACTCCACCGACAGCAGTAATCTCTTCCACACGGTTAGCGACAAACACTCCACCCACACGCGGTCCCTGACTTATCCACGAGAGAGCAACACTGGCATCTGTCCAAAGGAATTCATCATCAATCTTAAAGACATCGCTGTACTCCAATCTCAGTGAATTGAGAAGTCGAGCTCCTAGTAAGGCACCAAGAAGTTCAAGGCGAGGTATCGTGTCTCCGTTCGGTGGGGCAAGTCGACATTTCGAAGCAACAAGATTCACTGTTACGTCCCCATTTGTACCTGCAACACGAATGTAGGCTGCCGCAGCATAGGCTCTAGAGGAGGCGTCACAGAAAACGTGAAGTGACAGCTTTGTATCCTTGCACTGAGAGGGTGTTATTCCCAACCATCGGTTTACTCTCAGATGGTTTCCTCCTGACAACCCTTTCAATACTTCTTCAACACGCCTACGCAAATCCGGGTTAACTTCCTCATCCCATCCGAGCTTCTCTTTCCAACAGTCTTGGACAATAATCTTCAGTGGAGCGACAGCCGGGCTCACTAGCCCACATGGGTCGTAAATCTTAGACAGACAGGACAACATTTCTCGCTTCGTAAGTTTCTCGGGTACCATAACTTCCAGATCAACAAGTGGAAGAAGTTCATCAGATTTTAAGTCCCAACTAATCCCAAGTACTTTGTGAAGTTGCTGCACTTGGCTGTCTGAAAACTCGTGGAGCAGATTTTGATCGTTGGACCGAAATTTCCGCAGGTTAAAGCCACCATCTTTAAAGATACGCACTGCTTCGTGCCAGAACTCCCTTGCTTCCTCAGTGTTCTCCATTGAGTTCACTGGATCATCCATGTAAAGGTTGCGAAGAAGCTGGGAAGCCATTTGTGATTCACTGATGAAACCCTCTAAATGCTGTTTCAGGACTACTTGCAGCAGAAATGGTGATGATTTGGCACCAAAGAAAACCTTTTTGTATCTGTACACCTCAATCTCCCCTTACGGGTTGAGCCACAGGAAGCAACAAACATTTCGGTCCTCCTCACGAAGCGACAGCTGCAAAAATGCCTTTTCAAGATCACCTACAACACCGACTTTGCCAATTCTGAAACGGAGAAGTATGCCCCACAACAGCGGTAACAAGTTTGGTCCTTTCTCAAGGGCATCATTAAGAGAAAGGCCTCCTTCAGACTTAGCTGAGGCATCATGCACAATACGCAGTTTAGTTGTCTCCCGATCAAGCTTAACAACTCCTCGATGTGGAAGATAGGACTGAGGAATGCAGGCTTCTGGTAACAGCTCAATGTGACCCTCTTCGAGGAGTGTTTTTAACTGAATGTCATATGCTTTGTACCCTTCAGGCGTCAACTTTCTCACCATGCGACGAAGCCTTGTTTCACAAAGGGCCTTGTTAAGTGCTAAATGCTTTCGGGCTTGAGGTTTCCAAGGCCACGACACAACATACTTCCCAGATTCGTTGCGTTGGATAGCATTCTTCACCTCCAGCTCAAGGTCTCGTTCCAACACTTCCTCCTGTGCAACACCAAGGTGGTCCAAAGTCCAAAAGTTCTGCAGTTGTTCATGAACAGAGGCCCGAAATGCATGGACATGAGCTCTGGCAGCCACACCCGCAAATGGAATGGATCCACTTCCACCATGAAGGACCCACCCAAAAATTGTCGGTGTTCCTTTGAGACCATTCCTCAATTTAATTGTCATACCTTGGACAATGGTGTCATAGCAATCTTCTCCAAACACAATACCAATACTATCTGTACCAGGGCCAGCGAGATCAGCAAGGACTGGACAACCAACAACAACCTCTTGAAGGGCTCGATAGGACTCAGGCTCCACCCTCTCAAAAACACCAGACAACTCATCCATCACTACAGCTTGGAAGGTAAAGGTATTTGGAAGGTTTATTCCTCTTGCAGTCACCTCAACAACATCGAATTCGCCTTCCAGCACATCTCCAAGTGTCTCAATCCGCAAATGACGTTTTCCAACAACTCTCTGGTATATTTACAGCCAAAGATGATGGCATCATTGTAAAAGTGGCCCCAGTGTCACACAATGCTCTTACAGCCACAGCCCCAATAACAACACACACAGTTCTCATCATCACGCCAGCAGTTTTGATGTCAGCATTCTTAGCGGAAGACATTACAGCAGCTGTTGGAGGTTGAGATAACGGTGGCAAATGACTCTGGTTAGCTGGTGTATAAGGAGGGGCAGCAGGATTCCAACTTGGGTGGTTTGGTGGGCTACCCGTACTTGGAGTGGGGTTTTGAACTTCTGGAATTTTCACTCCGCCAGTCTTGCATAGCTGAGGGATATGGGATCCTCGTCCACACGGGCATGATTTTCGAAACCTGCATGCAGTCATCCGGTGTCCACTTCGAGCACAACGAAAGCAAGCCCTTATTTCCTTCACTTTCTTAAAGCGATCATCAACTGACATAGGTACAGAGCACTGTTTAGGACTATGTGGACCCTTGCAGAAGGTACAGGTTACAGATTTAGCCATTAAACCAGATGCAGTTGGCAACAAAGGTTTTTCCTTTTCGATAGATAGGTGGTGTTTAGATGGCTGTTCTATGTCAACAGTCTGGTCAGCACTCTCTCGAATTTCCAGTTCCTGTTCCAAAAATTTCAACAGCTTCGAGAATGTTACATCCTCCTTTGATAAGCCAGCTTTTTCACGGGCCCACACCAATCTCCAATCCTTGGGAAGTTTTGATTCAATCAAAGGCATCAAACGGGTTCCATATTGTTCAGTAGTAACTCCTTGTACTTCAAGCGCTCGCACAGTTGCACAAAGTTCATCCAATGCATCTCTCATAGCTTTATTGGATTGTTCAAGTGCTTTCATTTCTGCTAGTTTAGTCATTAGGCGAGTTTTTTGCACTTCATCCTTGCCATAGCGTGATGTCAAGCGTTGTACAGCAACTTCATAGTTTGCCTCTTCAGTTTTGATGTTTGCAATGTATCCTGCGGCTTCGCCATATAGCAGGGACTTTAAGTAAACAAACCTCTGCACAGTAGGTATTTCAACGTTATCATGTATTGCTACTCTGAAAATGTCCCAAAATTCTGGCCAGTCCAACACATCGCCCGAGAATTTCCTAAGGTCGGTTTTTGGCAACTTCATTTTAGGCGCACTTGACGTATGTTTTGGTGATGGTGCAATGGGTTCAGGCTTCTCACTTGTATTTTGCTTTTGGCTGTTTTTTAACCATAATTTCACATTATGAATTCGTTCTCTTACCATATCGAACCATGGTCCTTGGGCGTCCACTTCATCTACCACTTGCGAGTCATCGTCCAAGAGCTTCTCGATTTCCATCTGCAGATCCTCGGCTTTCTGCAATCTCGTAACAATCGAATCGAGTATTTCTTCCACGCGAGCAATTTCACGCGAGTCGGACTCAATCATTTTTCTAACAGCGTCAAAATCCCTGTTCATCCAGCCTCTCAACCCAGTGCGAGCTCTCTTCAGCTGATCAATTTGTTTCGTCTTCATTTGGATCGGCGTTGGCGACAAACGAAAGCAAACAACACTCGAGGCTAGCGATCAAACACGTCGCGGGTCACCACATTTACTCCACATTTATTCTTCGAGCACATGTTTCTACAACCCCTATAGGGGGGTACAACAATTCGTGCAACGTCACATCCGGGTTACAAAGCAATACAAAACGACTTATCTAGAATGTTCGGCTTGTCACGCAATGTCACGTCCGATCTCTAGTACAAAACGGCTAGTCTAGAAAGTTCAGCTTTCAACACAGTGATTCCCTGTAAATGGATGCTATCAGTATCCCAAGGAATGGCACAAAGGGTAGAGAGATTGTTTGTGCTCATTTACCAGACGTTGAGGGCCATGAAAACATGTAAGTTAAGGTTTGTAGGGGGCATTGTACTCTTTTTTTTTTGGCATTGTTTAAAAACTATACACACAGCAGCTGTTCCTAGTGGATGATGATTCTTTTCACCTCCCCATGAAGCTTGAATGTACCAGAAAGTAATGTTTTTGCAAAATAATTTTTATGAACGCAAAGACTGAAAAGGTACGAGAGTTTAGAATGTAGTGTCGCGTGTTGAACATCACTAATTGTGAAACTAATGCAAAACATTAATTGGTTGTGAACAGGAAACATATCAGCTTGGTTAAGAATATGTAATAAAAAATAGAAAACATAAGAGTTATCAGACCACTTGAGGCAATCTCTTATTCAATGAGACTAATGTGGTAACTACATTCAAAATAAATTCATATGTTAAAACGAAAAATACATTGTAATAATATTGACATCTGTAAGCAATGTAATAATCTTCTAAGCGTTTGTGATTTGTTTCAGGTCCTGCATTCTGCCAAGAGGCAAATTCAAGCTCGAGAGTACCAAAAGAGTGAATAAAATAAAATGGATTTCACTTTCAAGACTGAAGTTGTTTTGTATACTTTAAATAAATATGTAATAAAACCTTGGGACATGTGGATGGATTGTGAATGCTCCCTTGTCAGCCTGTCCAGGAATTATATTTTGATATTTTTGGGTAACTAACTTGTGAAAGTCAGCAATTATATGTAAGTTTTCATAATTTAAATGCGGAAATCAGACATGATATCTTTTAGCACAGTAACAAATAGATACAAGAAATATTTGAAATAAATACCAAAATGGAGAAATTTCAGATTTACAAAGAACATAATGACAGAATTTTTGACTATCCCTGCATCTGACGACACTAAAATTTTGGATACATTTTTTCGAGCTTAGTTTATTTTGTATAAAAGAACAAGAATTTCTCACTCGTGAAATTTGTTTAATGATGATTTCATTTCCTCAATTTAGCCAAAACGTATAACATTTCGGACATCTACAATTTATCTTTGCTGGCATATAAGAACACGCGCGTGCTGTCGATTTCGGCCCGATAGTCCTTAGATAAGAGGAAAGCCTCAATTCTCATATCGATCATTTCTGTGCTTAGAAAAATGCAGAGTAAAGTTGCTTACCGATTGTACGGTCTCTTTCCAATGAATGATAACAGCAGCTCGTCAAACGTGGCCCCCATTGCGTTCAGTGGTGCTTCCTTCGGTCCGAGGATAATCGTTATCTGGGCAGAATTGTCTGTGACATGGAACGGGAACACAAACTTTCCTTTTATTTTATAATTTGGACAGTATTTAACTCAATTCGAGATAAATCTATGCCTCCTGAAGTTCCGCATTCATGGCATTGGAAAGTACTCGCGACTCTCTTTGTCCGCCATCTTGAATCTCTTGGTTTGTTTTGAAACACAACACTCCAACCAAAACACGCATTCTCATCGGTTGAAACGTGAGTTTCGTGACATCACAGATGTCCTAATTTATCGGGGTATTCCGGACTGCTAATCTGGCTACCTTGAAGAACAGCTAAGAGCGAATTTGGACCTCAATTAACTGTTGCGTTATTTTCTTTCGCACGCAATCTCAGCTCTCCCCGACTCAACCCAAAACTGAAAAAACTGTAGTCACAAATTACAGTAAGGGCTGAAAAACCTTTTTTTTTTTATTTCCTTCATTTTGACAACGAGAACAGGATAGCAAACATTTCAGTTTCAAAATAACAATTCACGAGGTTAAAAAAAATACGATCGATACTGAGTTGTCACACAAAATCGTTCTTAACATTCATTAAAGCTCACACCAGCTCCAACGCAACTTTACCGCAGATTATAGATTTGCCATTCTGATCGTTCAGACCCGCATCCAGCTTCAACGAACCGGTTGGAAAATCCTCCGAGATGAACATAGCGTACACAAATTCCACCTGGCTTCCGCTCTTGAGCGGGCAAGTCAACCCGTGTCCTTGGCAAGCATCAGATCTCGGAACGGGTAGAGCAAAGGGCTCAAATCCTAAGAAAACCCATGCGTAAACCTTGGAGGCTGTGACAACTTCGTGCGGGATGAAGTTGATTGTGACGGTCGTATTTCCTCCTCGTTTGAGGACACAGGGGTCTTCGTCGCAGGGAATCACATCGATGGCGCTGATTTCTCCATTTTCTGGTGTGGTGCCCGGCGCTGTGCAATTTCCGTAGCTGATTGACTTGGAGGAAACTGTTGCTACTGCGAGCAAGATTGCAACTAAGAAGAGTGCGGCTCTCATTTTGCTTCTGGTTCGTAGTATAGGGTTAACCGTAGTACAGTCGAGTTCAAAATGAGAGGTGTGGTTTTGGTCACAGTGCATATATCCAGTGTCAGCACACAACTTGTTATGTATTTCGTAAGTAGTGGTCACGCAACACTCAACGGATTTCGGTTTTACATCAAAGGGTTACAGCGGACGTTTGGGAAGCAACATCGCTGAAAGGTCCTGAAACAAGAGAAATCTTTAGGGATAAAAAGTGTGTGGGTAGTATTTACATTACCTTATCCTGCAAAAATCCAGTTTAATCACTGACTGAACTAAACGTATGAGTTACTGCGTGACCAGTAGTTACGTTACACTTTTACATCAAGAGTTGTAAACGAAAGTCTGAGAGACAACATCGCTGAAACACGAGAATCTATCGGAATATAAAGTGTGCAGCGGCAATGTTAAAAAATTACCTCACCGTGTCTGTCGAAATGTATGACTTTCCATGGCTATTTTAGATAGGTTTCCTATGTTTATTCACGTGATTCACTACATGGCGCGCTTTGTCAGCAAGAAGTTATCAGGTCTTTTCAGGTACGCTGCTAAAAGACGTTATGTTTTGGTTGGATAATTATGAAATTCCCCATCAAAATCAAGAGATCAGATTTTTCGCTTGTGTGTCCTTATAACACTGGAGCAGAGATTAACGATTGAGTGAATAAATTTATGACATATGAAAGGGTGGAAGCCGTGAATAAAGTACAGACCATGAGAGAAGTGATACAACTTTATCGAAGTCCGCGTACCAATCCTTCCCGTGAGAACGAAATAGTTGCCAACCCCTTTCGTCGAGTTTTTGCTCTCGCCCCAATTTTTGCGCGACCAGCAGGCGAGAAAATATTCGCTCGTACGGGATCATCCGAAGTCGAACATCATCAGAGATCTTTCATAGAGTGAATGAAAACACTGGAAAGTTTCCGAAGATTTTTCGGAATCCTTCAAAAGTTTCAGAAGATCATGATCACCCAAGATCGTACGAAGATTGCCAAGCATACCCGCCGATATTTGAGACTTAACAAAATTACCGAACAAACATGTGAAGAATACAGAAAATCACAGGAGAATTTCGGAAGATTGCTTAGGGCCTTAAGCTTCCATGGAGCGCAGTGGTGAGAGCGCTTGCCTCCCACCAATGTTGACTGGGTTCGATAGCGGCCCATTCTCGTCCCTAGAGCTCACCATCCTTCTGGCCTGCAGCAGGGATCGAGAGCTCTGGGCTGGTCCAACACCGGAGGTCCGCGATTTACGGACTTCCCGTCAAATTTAGCAAATCTGATTGGCTGAGAATACGAAACGAATACTCTGCGCATGCTCAGAAAAGCGAGTCCGGCCAGAGCTCGCGATCTCTGCCGCAGGCCAGAAGGATCGTGGGCTCTGGGGACGAGAATGATACCGGTCCGGTGCCACATGTTGGTTGAGTCTGTTGTTGGATCGCGCTTTGCTTCGAGAGTTTTTCTTCGGGAATTGCAGTTATCGGCTCCCTCTTGAAAAACCAAAATCTCCAAATTCTAGTTCGGCGGGATTGAGGACCTGCATGAAAACCAGCGGAGGCTGTTGTGGCTTCCTCTCTAAATAATTGTAATCAATTGATTAGATGACACTTTCTATGAAGGAAATGCGAAGCAATCTCAGACAATAGACCATTTACTTGACGTTTTGTATGCTTCAACATACATTTTCAGAAGTGACCGTTAGGAATAGAAGTAACAACTAAATTTCAATTTAAAATACGTAACTAATTAACAATTACAATGACAGAAGCTGAGAAAAATTTGCATATAAACAATGCAAACTAATAAAGATAAAGCTTTTCGCTGCTTACGTTATCATTTAGGGTGGGTTTTAATTCCCTTATTAGCAGAGTCTCTTTTATCTTGCAATGTGTATCTGTCCGACCTTTTGCTAATATATCGAAGTGGTCCCATTTGAAGTTCTGACAAGTTGACGTGACGTGGTCTGCAATAGCAGAAGCATGACAGCTACTCGTGATCGATTTAAAATGTTCAGTTTTTCTGTCATGCAATCTACGTTTTGTTTTTCCAATGTAGAAATCCTGGCAGTCCCAACAACTAGTCTTATACACAACTTTTGACAGTTGGGAACGTTTGATCCTATCTTAGTACGGAAATAAAGACTTGATGCGATAAGCGCTTTGGAAAATAACCCTTGAGATTAATGCAGCCATAAAACTTATTAATGCAGGTCTTCAGTTGTTTGGTAACAATTTTGCTTTGTACGCCTAAATAAGGTAGAACTAAGATTATTTCCTTTTTAGGGACTGTCGTGGTTGGATTCTTCGGTTTGCGTTGCTGCCTGTTCAGAACATCATTAATGTTGTAATTGATAACACCCGCAGGGTATCCATTTTGTAACAACAACTTCCTCAGTTCATTCAAACAAGAGCGCAAAAGAGAAGGTGACGAACAAATGCGGAAACAACGAAAAGTGAGAGTTCTGATGAGGTTCACTTTGCATTTCCTAGGTGTGAAGAAGTCCCATTTTGTGTACAGGCCAGTAAAGGTCTTCTTTCGGTAAATAGATGTTGAGAAAGTATGACTGTGGCGTTTGATGAGAATGTCCAGGACAGAGATTGTACTGTTATCTTCAAATTTAACGGTGAATTTAATACTTGCGTGTCAGTTATTGAGGTAGTGTAGAAACTGAGTTGCTGTGTTTTTACTGTCGAACAAGGTGAAAGTATCGCCAACGTATCGAAACCAAATGGAAGGGCGAGCGTTGTTATTACGAACCCGTTTTTCTTCAAAATGGCATATAAAGATGTTGGCCAAAACAAGACCTAAAGGAGAGCCCATAGCCACACCATCAATTTGGTCATAATACTCGCCATCAAATATGAAATGACTCTTCTTTATGGCAAACTCCAGCAGAACTTTCAAGACTGAGCGGGGCAGTTTTGGTGGATCGGGGAGGGCATACAGTGTGTATTGTCTCATCAAGTGGAACGTTTGTAAACAATGAACTAACGTCAAACGAGCACATCATTTCATTGGCCGAATTTATACTAGAGACGAATTATCCGTCAGAGACGATAATTCGTCCAAATATAAATTCGGTACGAAGACGAATTATGCAGCAAAACTCGTCCGAGTCTGATTTGTCTGTTAGCACGTCTTCAAGATACGCTAACAGACGGATGAATCGTCTTAGACGGATAATCCGTCTCTAAATCTATATCTAGACGGAAACGTAGACGGTTTTTTGACGAAGTTTCCGCATGAGAAGAACTGGTTTCTATATTAAATCTTCAATTTCTCCAAGAATAAAATGAACGGTGTCTCGATTAACTCGAAGTCTTTTCTTGAACTGCGACTCCGACCAGTTTTGAAGGCCGTCTTCCCACCATTTCTTGTTTCTTATCTCATCTCTACTTCGTGTTTTCCTATCTTGAGCGAGATTAGCAAGAGAAAAGGGTAACATGAAGTTCATTAAGTTATTCTCCAGCTCAGGCATACGCTTCACAGAGGATGTTAGTCTCTGATACACCGCCAGTCTAATGCTTTTCTTCGCCATTTGTTTGTCAGCAACACTACAAGTGCCGCCATATTGTTTGTCAGCAACACTACGAGTGCCGCCATATTGTTTTTGATCTCTCGCCAAGCTTCCACTCGGCTCAACACCAAAACACCCGTCGTGTAACACGCGTAACGCGTAACGTATATGTAGACAAAATATTCGTCAAAATTCGTGTTCGGATTTATACTCAGACGAATTATCCGTCTGACGGATAATCCGTCTAGAAGGATAATTTGTCTCTAGTATAAATTCGGCCATTGTTATGGTTATACGTCTTGGCCCAGTCCGAAAAACTAAACGAGTCCTTGATCGTGAATTCATTCATGGAGATGGGTTGAAGTATACGCGCAAGATATGATGCCAAATTGTAGTTGTAAGTGTTAATTGAGGAAACAATCGGGCGAAAAGGGCAACCTGCGGGTGTTATCAGTTACAACATTAACAGCTAGCAACGCAAATCGAAGAATCCAACCACCACAGTCCCTAAAAAGGAAATAATCTTAGTTCTACCTTATTTAGGCGTACAAAGCAAAATTGTTACCAAACAACTGAAGACCTGCATTAATAAGTTTTATGGCTGCATTAATCTTAGGGTTATTTTCCAAAGCGCTTATCGCATCAAGTCTTTATTTCCCTACAAAGATAGAATCAACTGTTCCCAACTGTCAAAAGTTATGCATAAGGCTAGTTGTTGGGACTGCATGCCAGGATTTCTACATTGGAAAAACAAAACGTATAGATTGCATGACAGAAAAACTGAACATTTTAAATCGATCACGAGTAGCTGTCATGCTTCTGCTATTGCAGACCACGTCACGTCAACTGGTAGTCTCCTTCGCAGCCGTTATTAGGGTCGTCACGCAACGCTTCTCCTCCACGCGTGACGACCCTAATAACGGCTGCGGAGGAGACTAGTCAACTGGTCACAACTTCAAATGGACCACTTTGATATATTAGCAAAAGGTCGGACAGATACACAAATTGCAAGATAAAAGAGACTCTGCTAATAAGGGAATTAAAACCCACCCTAAATGATAATTTAAGCAGCGAAAAGCTTTATCTTTATTAGTTTGCATTGTTTATATGCAAATTTTTCTCAGCTTCTGTTATTGTAATTGTTAATTAGTTACTTATTTTAAATTGAAATTTAGTTGTTACTTCTATTCCTAACAGTCACTTCAGAAGATGTATGTTGAAACATACCAAACGTCAAGTAAATGAACTTTGTTTTTTAACATGCGTTTCATTGCCATGTTTATCACCGTAGTTTGCGTGTTATTTCTTATCAAGCTACGATGGCCAAAGAAAAGGAGTATTTAGCAATCCTGTGCTAATTGGGCGCACTGTGAAAAAATAAACAAATATTGCAGATAGAATTAACATAAACTATTAACAATCTCAACAGGTCGGAGGCTGAACAATTTAGGTTATTTTCTGTATAATTCGCAGAAATCTAACAGACTAAACTGAGAAGTCAGTAAATTCCTTGCACGATGTAAATGTCAACTGAGGATTATGTAATAATAGAACAATGTTATAAATATAGCATAGTGTCCCTCTTATAATTAGAATATTGTATTCGCAATATTTTCTAATTTTTGTTTTGTTTTTCTTTTCTCTCTCTCTCTCTCTCTCTTTTATTATGGCAGTTATTCCATCAGTTTTATAATCCGACAGTGCGTTGTTTTTCCTTTTTTGAAGACAAGTAAGGTTTTAATCGTTTGAATTCAAGAAGGTCAATACTAACTGCCATTTTGACATGCAAGTTAGATGCCACATTTAGATTCAAGGAATTTACAGGTAAATTTCTCAGTTCCACTATGAGTTTCCAATCTAGACAATCCTGTTTACTTGTGTTCGGACAAACAAAGTCTTGATTTTGGTCATACGCTACCGTCTTTTTATTTAATTGTGCTGTTTGAATAACATTTTGGTGGATTACAATTATCTGCATGTTTTAAAAATAAACCAGAAATGAACATAGAAATAATAGTGAATATCTATTTCATTAATTCACCTTGCTTGTAATTACATCAGATACACACAGTACACAGTAATACACCCAAGTAATTAAAACGCTACAAAATCAATACTAATGACCCTCAACCAAGCATTTGCTGAACTTTGTTTCCAAAATTAACGGTATATGATAAAGAAAGCAATAAGAACTGCTTTTCAGTTTCAACAAAAATGAAAACAAAAACCGACAACTGAAATCTTACGACTATTATGTGGCTGGCAGATCATAACAAATTAGACGTAATTAACTACTTTTGATAAATAAATAAAAAAAAAAGCAAAAAAAAAAACAAACAAACAAACAAACAAACAAAGCCGATATAATTGCACATTTTATCACAGTCTAAAAATTAAAGTCACCCTGAGATCAAATTCTCGATATCCATTTTTCTTTTGCATTTTCGTACACAATAGGTCTCTCCTAGATATCTTGCTAAATTTCAATCTATTACGAACATTAGAACTAAATAACGTTTTTTAGACCTTTATTTCCGAGAATTTACGGCCGCCATTCATTTTTCTTGTATCAAGTCTTGGTTAAGAGCTGGAGTAAATGACGTCACTTACTCAAAAATACCGCACGGGTTGAAATTATAATAACAATTAGTACAGCAATTCGCAGAAAGAATAACAAAAAACTTTGGCTCTTACATTCCTGCAATACCACACGGGTTGAAGTTATAATTAACAATTAGGGTGGAACATTGCACGAATAATGGATATCGAGAATATTTGATCATAGGGGCACTTGAAGTTCTTTGCTCTCTTAACAGTGTCTGTAACTAAATTGCGGTTCCAGACGCATCAGTGCTGGTCATCTTCTCTTTTGGTTCCTCGTTTGTTTCCCTGGTGATGGTGATATCATCGGAACTCTTGCGGGACAACTTGGCTGGATCACGTGACGCTTTTATCGTCAGCAGGCCTTCTTTTGACAGGCATGACGTCACTGATCTGGGATCTACGTCATCGGGCAGCACAAGACAACGACTGTACGTGTTACGTGACTGATGACGTATTCCAGTGATGGTCAGCATATTTCCGCGGCGTTGGAGCTGGATCTCTTCTGGTTTGAAACCACTGAAATCCAACTTGGCCTCAATTTTACCGTCGCTCGCTTTGTCTTCCACGTGTTTTGCGCCCCCGATTACGAGAACGCTGCCATCTTGGTTAAAGTGAAGCGATACAGTAGTCGGATCGACACCTGGAGGAAGTTTGAAGACTTTCACGAACTCGCTCTTATCGAATCCATATTCTTGTTCGCACTGATGCTGGCCATGTAAGATGATCTTTTCGCTATCTACCTCAAGCGAGATTTCTTCAGGTTGGTAATGCCCAATCAGTCCACAAGCGATCTTTATTGTTCCCTGGTGAGGCCTTTCCATAGCTCGATAGGAGTTTGCTTTTTGCTGTTCGTAAGCACTAGCTAGAACAGTTTCTCTCCATAAATCAAAGGAAACGCCATAGCCTCCAGGAGCGCGGTTGTAGTAACTGCATTAAGAAAAATGGAATTAATTAAACAGAGTAATATATTTTCTTGAAACATAACATTTTCTGCACGCATTTACGTCCCGTAAAAGGTTACAAAGTGGAACCTATTTTGTAATATTTATACATTTTTAATATTAATTTTGAATCTGAAGATTAAGCACTGTTGAATTGTATTTGTAAATTTTACGCTGCTCAGTATGTAGAGCTCTAACACCTTGTTTTACAAAGGGCTCAAACCTCCCGAAAATGGTTTTAAAGTTTACCTGTATGGATCGTAGGTTGGAAATCGGTTAACGAGAGGCATGCTGTATTAAACTTCTTCTCTTTGCCCTTGTCTCTTCTTTTATCTTGCTGGTAACTTCTTGAAAACTTTCTGAACTGATGATCGGTCAACTGAAAACCTACTTTTATACCCGACGATCGTCGTCTAAAACGATCAAACGTTACTAAAATTAAACACTTAGTCACTGCTTTGTAAGAATGACAGAAACGATTTCTGCTGATACAGTGCCGACTGGACAAAAACGGTTTCATTTTCATATTTCTTGCAAACTCGAGTAATTTTCTAAAATATGTAAGTATTTTAGTCGAGTCGTTGTTTCTTGATTTTTGCTTGTTTATGCACAAAGCTTAAAGTGCCACTGAAACGAAATTTTCGTACTCTCTTTTATTAGCCCAATTTGTAGTTTCAAACGTGCTTAAAATAATGGTGAACTTTATTTCTGTCAAATCCTAACGGAAAGTGCTTTTTTTAGCTGCTGAAATCGACTTTTTGGAGCAAAACTGTGTCCGGGCTCTGGAACCGAATTTAAGGACCTTGTGTCGTCACTGGTTGTATTCACGCAAGAAGCGCTATAGATTCTCTCTTGTTTTCACTTGACTTATTCAAGTCTAGTTTTCATATTGTCGATACCTGCTAGTTTTCTACCTTGTAATTTCTGTCAAGTCTTGACAGGAAATACATATCATAAACGTTGGAGGGCGCCAAAGAGTGTAGATTCACGAAAATAAATGCTACAGATTAAAACAGCTCAGTTACTTTTCGAACATCTTGAGTACTCGATTGGAGATTTCGAAGCCGAGTGTGGCAACTTTTATATCACGTCCTAAAGCCTAAAAACGATATTTCGTCGTCTGTTTTCAGCCTGGTTCTGAAATTTGGATTCTCACGTTTATCTAAGGTCTATTACACAAGGTTCGAATATATCCTCGGCAACTTTACTGCAGTAAAAGCCGTAAGCGCATCAGCCATCCGCACAATCACGAAGTTATTAACGGTCCACAAACTTTGAGTCGAGTACTTCTTTGCACACAGAGGGCATCTTTTTATGGTACTAATAAGTGAGAGTTCTTGTGGTAGACAAAATGTATCTTTGAAAATTGTGATCCGCAGCAGGGTTTGCTTTATCGCCGCATACGTATCAGTGTAAACAAGGCGGGAATTTCGCTTCTCTTTTACACGTATCTCCAAATTGCAATATTTCACGGTCGATGGATTACTTTGAGTTCTTTAGCACATACTTATGTCTATGATCTTCATTTAATGGTATCCAAATTCAAAGCAATTCGTTAAAACGTCACTAGTTTACACTCCTTTCGAAGGTTTATTAAACAGAATTTGAACTAATTTGAATATATCACCTTTCGCCGTCGACATTGTCACGCTTTCTCTCGTTTCATGAAAACATACCTGTAGGGCCATGGCAGCTTAGTTTACCTTTATAGTTTAAATTCGCTCCCTCACATAAGAGAAGAGGGTTTCTTAAATTGTTGCTGATTTGATAACTTGTAGGATGTTACAGATACAACTGGACTAAAGGTCACTGTAGCACAATCTCGTCCGCGGTGAAACTCACAAAGCGTCCGGTTTCCTCGAAGCGTTGTTACTGCGATTCGTGCAGCAGCAGTCCGGATAATAATTTCAAAAGCCGCTTTCTCTTGTTTTCATGTCTTTTTTACTTTATGAGTGTAGGTATTGTTTAATTGAGTGATGGCCATTTCACCAAGAGTCCCGATCATTTTGCGATCTAAGAACTCCTACTCGTTTGCTTGCTTACATAAAATATCCTACAAATATCTAATTAAATAGACTGAAAAGCCCCAGGATCGACTCTCCACCTCTTCTTGTCTGAGGCTACTGTTATTATCTGCTTTACAGCTCTGAGATGTCCTTAAGATGTTTTTTGGGGGGCGTCGAACAGTATTCTCTTCTCCCATAATCACTCTAAATTTTCAGCCCGGCATGAGAGTAATACAACCAGTGACGTCACTAGGCTGCTTTGGCCGCGCCAAGATGGCCGCCAATTTTGGGCTTAACCAGCCAACTTCGAACGGCTGAAAAAGCAGTTTTCGCTTACCGTATGCTAAAAAAAAGACCGCAGTGTTTCCAAGTAAGGTTGAAACTTTATTACTAAGCAAAAATCTCACATACGAAAATTTCGTTTCAGTGGCACTTTAAGCTTATCCATAAACTTGCAAAAACAGAAAGAGACCAATATGGAGCGAACAGGCAAGATGAAGAAAGCATTAATTATAATGGCTCTTTTAATGGCTGTTTTTGGCCCATCTCCGGGATCCAGTCGCGGTACGAAATGTAAGCTCGAATTGGCGGTTTTCATGTGACGACCAATATGGCGGCCGGAAAATAGTGGAAACATCTGTCTAGGCGATTGATTATCAGTACTGAAGAAACAAGCATTTACATAAGCACTATTCCTAATGCTCCTAACTTCTAAAAAGGTTCAAAATCATGAGATAAGTATATATCATTTTTGAACAAACTCGATGGTAGCCTTGTGTCACGCACCTCCATAACCCTGAAATTCAAAATGCACTGGTTTCCAAACGAAGTACGCTATTGAGCTGTAAAATTGTAAACAGACAAAAAGATACCGCCTCTTATGCCTGATAAGTATAAAAACTTTGGTGGCTCCTTGGTTTTGGATTTTACAAAGTGATAACGTCACGTGAAAACGATCTTAGATTTGAGTGAAATACTTTTCCGAATAACGCGCGAATCGAAAACCGCACCGGCCTAAATCTTGGCGAGGTTGTTTATATATCAATCATCTTTCATATCCCAGCTTCTTGACTTATCATCGAATAGTTATGATTTTTATTTTTGATGGCGAGACACTGTAAACCAGCCATATATTTTTCTCAGGCTATCCTCGCCGTTTTGTGAACATTTAACGAAACTGTCATCTAAACACGAAGGTAGCCAGATTTATGCAAGAAATTGCAACTGTTTTTTTTTTTTTTTTTTTTCTTTTTTTTTTTTGTGCAATGAATTAAAAAAGCAACTGGCCGAAATTAATTTGCCAGCGACCATCTTTAATAACAGTCCGTATTACAAAATTAAAACCACTAAAAGAACCAATTAGAGCTCTCCTTTAAATCGCGAGCCCGTTCAGCCATATAATAAAAAGAATCAAAACAATACACCACTGGTAAACTGTCACTTTGGTCCCTTAATTGGAAAAAAAGATATAACTCGCTAGTAACATTTTAGAAATTTCATGAGATAGAAAAAAAAAAAAACTGAGCTACTCGAATTGGCCGATTAAAAATAGTTTTTGAATACTGAACATTTTCCATTTTAAAACTTTCTAATCACCACAGCATAACTTAAATTCAACATCACATAACACATTAAGCCGTTACACAACTTTTATTGAGACATTGAGTCATTTACATAGTTCGAAATAATATATTACAATCTATAAATAGACTCGAATCATTACTTGCATTGTATTAGGATGTAGAAAAGGCGATACACTATTTAAATTCAACTATTACATAACAGAAGTGAGAATTTCATGTTAAATAGAATTATTACACAATGTGCATGATGATCGCATATTTAGATTCAGAAATGATGATGGCCCATATTTAAATGAAACCACTGCATAATTTTAATGCATGGTGATTGCATGATTAAAGGAGCAAATTAAAACTGAGCCAAAGAAAGATATTTTGCCAAGCAAAAATAATGCAACAAAAATTTAATAATTATTGAACGACGTTGAACAAAATATTGCGATTTGTTACTGGCGAGCAGATCAATTCTTTTCCGAAGCCGAAGGCTGAGGCAAATCACTGATCATGATATTTTGCGATTACCGAGTTCATTAATTGGTTTATCGTTCGATCAACAAATTTGTTTTATATATATATATATATATATATATATATATATATATATATATATATATATATATATATATATTATTACTCTGTGACAGCTCAGGAAAGCAATCTTCCGTTTTTTTCACACAAGCTTGGGTACAATTACTCATGAGCAAAATATTATTTGCAGCAAAACACATTGAGAGATGGAGATTCCAGACTATGGGCTCCTGCAATCAAATATTACGTACTTAGGCTGGACAGGAATCAAACATCTATTTAGGTAGCATAGTGAAGTGCTATGTTTTAAGCATACGAGTCTACCACAGGAAAATCACAAACTCAACACCTTTTACAGGCGTTAAAAGAGCATTGCAACCATTCAAGAAACAAGCTCTGCAATATACCGCTTAAACAGAATTTAAATTATTTCACAGCTCAACTTATTTTGTCATGTTTAATTTGTAAGTTATGTAGTAGCAAAAAGAAGTTTTTAAAAGAGCCAACAGTATTTACATTGTTGCTAAGTAGCCATGCCAGCCAAGTAGCTTACATTAGTAACGAAATGCTTTTTGTAAATTTTATGTTAACGTAATTTGGTTTCCTTTATTTAATTTGTATAGGTAATCATACGATTTTTCTCGTTCAATTTGGAATTAATTTGCATTTGTGAGTTTTTCAAAAAGGTGAAATTGCACTCGCCGTTATTAATAGTTTAAACATGAGAAAATTCACGTGGAGGAAGTGCCGGAAGATCTTTCTTGAAGCCATTTTTCTTATTCGAGAAAACTTTTTTCACACTTCGGTTTCTGCACAAAGTTCTCGTCATCATTTTACTTGATATCATTGGCTTAGAAAATTTCCTATTATATTTTAGCCAATCATAATCCAGAATTACGATGTGTAATTTGCACTGGTGTTACACTTTTTACACTGTGTTACACTTCAACTGCACTGCTCTCAGCCAATCAGAATCGTGTACTTCTTTTTATGTTATTATTATGTGAATTAAGTGTTGTTTTGATGTTTGTTGTGAAAATAAATATTAAAAAAAAACTTTAAAAAGCTTTTTTTCTATCACATGTGCAAAGTACTTTTGAGACTTTTTTCCAATTAAAGATTTAGTAACAACACACGGTCTCACTGCTTTGCTCTGCGATGCTGTAAAAATCTGATTAGAAGCCCTGGCCCACATTAGGTCTAAGGGTCTTTAAAACAACCCTGTTTACATTCGTTGGAAAAAAACTTGCTTTTAAACTATTTCTAACCTTTTAATTTAATTATGCCATTTGAATCACATCGGTGGTAAGTTACAAATATCTGCAAGACTTAAAATTTACCGAAATAGACCAGAAAGAAACACAGAAAAAATTTCAATTATTTATTTCATTAATTCACCTTGCTTGTAATTACACCAATATTGGAGTACACAGCTAAACATCTAATCAATAACAACGAAAAAAAGTTTATACTAAATTACCTCACACATGCATTTGCAATGAATTGTTCTGAAAATTAACAGTATTAATAAAACATGCAACACGGAGTTCATTCGTTTCAGTTATGAAATCTTACGACTATTATGTGGCCGGCAGATCACCAGAACCCAACTTTTACATTAGGAGTAATAAACTACTTTTGGTAAACAAAAGCAAATAGCGGGAAAAAAATATATAGCTGGTTTTCACATGACGTCACTAAAATTCGAACTACAAAACTTTTGATCCTCCTGAGATTTTACTTTAATGATGTATAACAACAACTGAAAACTAATATTCATACAAATTTTCGCTCCGAATGGGTCCTTGGTTTTGTGATACACTAAGCTTGAATTTCTAAGCTTTTGCGTGACGCGGCATTTACATGGCAGCCTAGAGAGCTGTCATGATGGTTAAAACAGTGACTTATTTCGGGGAACTTGGCTATCTGAACAGTTTATGTCTTAGAAAAAGTAATTTTTTAATGTTTTAGAGTTCCTTGAAGGATAAATTCACGCTTTTATAGCAAAACTCAGTGACATGTTACTGTTGGTTTCCGGCCGCCATGTTGGTACCCATACGGATGGGCACCAACATGGCGTCTCCATACAAATCTCTATAAATTTGAGAAAAAAAATTTTCCGCATATGTCGCATAAGAAAAATTGCTGTGACCAGAATTTTGGCGAGTCTTTCCACACTTACCTTCTTTCATTTCCCAGATTCTGGACTTTATCTATTGACCGGTTTTGATTTTTGATTTTGATTTATTTTGAATTGCGTGACACTGAAAACCAGCAATAATTGCATGTTTCATGAAAGTCTAAAAATTAACCTCTTGGCTCTTTTAACAGTGTCTATGACTAGATTGCAGTTCTCACGAATCAGCGCTGGTCGTCTTCTCTTTTGGTTGCTCATTTGTTCCCCTGGTGATGGTGATGTCATCGGAACTCTTGCGGGACAACTTGGCTGGATCACGTGACGCTTTTATCGTCAGCAGGCCTTCTTTTGACAAACATGACGTCACCGATCTGGGATCTACGTCATCGGGCAGCACAATACAACGACTGTACGTGTTACGTGACTGATGACGTTCAGATTCCTGTATTCCGGTGACGGTCAGCATATTTCCACTGAGATGGAGCTTGATCTCTTCTGGTTTGAAACCTCTGAAATTCAACTTGGCCTCAAATTTACCGTCGTTCGCTTTGTCTTCCGCTTGTTTTGTGCCCTCGATTAAGAGAACACCGTTATCTGGGTTAATTCGTGACGTGACAGTTGTCGGGTCGACACCTGGAGGAAGTTTGAAGACTCTCACGAACTCGTTCTTATCGAATCCATCTTCTCGTTGGAGCTCATGCTGGCCATGTAAGATGATCTTTTCGCTATCTACCTCAAGCGAGATTTCTTCAGGGTGGTAATGCCCAATCAGCACACAAGCGATCTTTATTGTTCCTTGGTAAGGCTTTTCCGTGGCTCGTTGGTTGCAAGAGTTTGCTTTTCGCTGTTCCTGAAGCGCTAACTAGAACAGTTTCTCTCCACAAATCAAAGAAATTACCATAGCCTCTAGGAGCTCGGTTGTAGTAACTGCAATGGCAAATTTATAACGAATGAATTAAACGCTAAAGTTAGGGTTATAAATGCTCTTGACACATAATATTTTCTGAACGAATTTACGTCTCCTAAAAGTTTACAAAAGGGAATCTATTTTGTAATATTTGAATATTTCTTTGTAATATTATACAAAAGTTTGAATTTGGAGATTAAACAATCTACTAAATTATATTTGTAAATTCTATGTAGTCCAGCAGAGCTATAAACTTCTTGTAAAATGACATGTTTTTAGCCGCAACCACAAACCAACTCTACAGCATGGACAGACATAAAAGATCAGTGCTAAAATCGTCCTTAGCCGTTGCGATAGAAAAGTTTCACAAAGGGCATAAAACTGCTGGAAGCTTAATTCCTTAGAAAATGATTTGAAATTTACCTGTATGGATCGTAGGTTGGAAATCGATTAACGAGAGGCATGCTGTTTTGAACTTCTTCTCTTGATATTTTTCTCTTCTTGTATCTTGCTTGTAAATTCTTGAAAACTTTCTAAACTGATGATCGGTAAACTGAAAACCTCCTTATATACCCGATAATCCTCTCCTAAAACGAGCAAAATTAGTAAAATTACACTCTTAGTTAATGCTTCGTCAGTATGACAGGAAACATGTTTATCCTGATACAGTGTGATTGGGGAAAAATCTATTTCATTTTCATTTTTCTCACAAACGGGAATAATTTCTAAAAAAAGAGAAAGAGTTAAAAAATAAACAACCGGATACCTTGTTGCTAAAACGAAACTGCTTAGTGACAAGAAAAACGGTTTTCCGGCTACCTGCGCAGACACGAGGAATTTAGGTGAAACCAACAAAATGATCTTGACTGCCATTGACTTAATAAACACTGTGGTAGTTTCCGTAAGCACGGTTAGGTTTCTTTTAGCCCCCGCCCCACCTTCCCCGAGGAACAATACTCAAGCGCAAAAATCCTTCCAGCATTGTAAGATCTCCCCCTTTCCAAACATAATGGTTCAGTTTAAAAGGACAATTATCATGAACATTATGCAGAGGTTTAATTGAATAATACAATCACCGTTTATATTAATTATGAAACAGCTCAATTAATATAAATATGCAGTCATGGGGTAATCTATACAAATAAGGAGTAATTATTTATATTATGAACTAATAGTTCAATTTAAATATGCATGCAATCATCATGTTTTGCAATGGTGCAATATATATAAATGTGCAATCATTTCTATTATGAAATGGTTCAATTTAACTATGCAATTATCATTAAAAGCATGAAATGGTTAAATTTTTATAAATGTATTATCTTTATTATACTACTTATTGATTCAATTTTAATATGCAATCATCATTTATGTTATGTCATGATGCAATTTAAATATGTCACTTGATGATTTATGGCCGGTTTGTGACGGCATCATTTTCCAAATTAAAAGTTATCAATCCCTCTGAATTTTTAGTTTATGCGTTGCGTGACATTGTAGCTGCCTGAAAAAGCTCTCGCGTAGGTCTAAAGGTGCGTTACAGCTTAAGTTTTTGCTTCCACTTTCACTAGCAGATGTATTAATTTCAATGTTTCGGAACTCTAGAGTAATGACTTCGTTTCAATAGCAAAACCTCAATGACTTTTTTTTCAGGATGGACACCAATATGGCGTCTCCATATAAAGGTCTATAAATTTGGGTGAAACAATTCTCCGAATAACGCGCGAATGGAAAACCGCACAGACCTAAATCGTGATGAAGTTGTTTATATATCAATCATCTATCATATCCTAGATTCTTGACTTAATTTATTAAATGATTACGATTTTGATTTTTATTGGCGTGACAGTGAAAACCAGCAACAGCCCATAATGTGCGACTTAAAAGTGATTCCAAGTCCGTACTACGCAATCTCAGTTCCACAATGTTTGTGAGTCTCAGTTGATGGCATGCAAATCGATGTTATTCATTACCAACCGCTTACCTTATCCTTATGGTATTTTAAATTTTGTCCAATGGTTGCTTTGATATACAACGTTGTGTCATCCGGTAAAATCAGAAAGACCAAACTGAATAAAGCTTCGCATTCGTAATGGAGGTTGACATAAAACTTTGAATTTTGTTCATGCAAGTAGTTGCGAATAATAGGGGGTTGTGGATGAAAAAAAAACCTAAATAAACCATCGAAAGAGCGCGGTACGGACTCGGAATCATCTTTAAATAACGTGACGCATTTAGACTACGTCGTCGTTTAATTTTTATTAGAAATAGCAGGGTTTCGTTGGGGTATTTGGGATAAATACCTCGACTGATATTTCAAAATTTACCAAAATATCACTGGCCGACGCGGCGAGTGATATTTGGGGAGTTTTGAAACATCACGAGCCGGTATTTATCCCAAATACCCCAACTAAACTATGTTTTTTTTTATATTTGTTTATACTACAAGGCAAAGAAATTTCCCATTTTATGTAACACACATATTTTTATTTAGTCACGCGCATTTGATTGGCTTTACAACAACATGTGAACATGTGATTGCTCAAACATCACTCAGATTCAACTGTGATGGAAACTGTACTCGAATGTCTGTAAATCTCAGTTCTATAGAGTGAAAGTTTTTAACAGGCTTATCAATCAAAGTTTAATAATCATCTACAATCGATTCTGCCTACACCTCGGCTCGAGAAACCTTTGGCTGTTGTTAATTGATGGTCACGTGACAAGCCATGGAAATTTGTTGATTGTCATCAACCGCTCTTCATTTATCGTCAGCGTGTGTTCCACAGCAGAGGAAAGGCCAACATCTTGAAGAGGACGGCGTTAGTTAGACTTAATTGCATGCCTGACCATATGAGCTTACATCAGTTGTGCACTTTGTTCTCGTTTCTATTGTCATCTTTACTCGATGAAAAATCGTTGACAGTACATGTCGTGGTGCTTCTGACAGCCTCGTAATCCGAAATGCTGCGTCAAAATGTGGCTAAGGAGCCCTTTTAACCATAACAGTACTTCCTCTCCATTGCTTAGTGCCTTTGACGCACGGGAACGTTTGCCGTAGTCCTGTTCGCGGAGAAAGCGATCTTCTCTTTCCACTTCTTCACGACTGTTGACAACCAGTGTGTTCTTGGCAACGGAAATGCTACTACCAGCTTCCTTCAAATGACGGTCCAGGGGCCCGTTTCTCCAGGGTACCGAAAAGTTTTCGCACCAGAAAAGCTGTAGCAAGATCTCAAACCTTATGATTACTGAGCTGTTTTGTTCGCATATTCTTAATAGAAACAGAGGTTCCCTTCATACAAGAAGTTTTAGGTGTATGCACCTCTCTGTTTGTAGATACATTCACAAAAAATGGTTTGCGGGCCCGAATGGTTTCCGGGGCTTTCGAGAAACGGGTCCCAGGGACGCTATCATCATCTGCAAACTATCTGGTTCGTAGTCCGAACCATCATTCTTTCTCTCCTCGAAAAAAAAAACGTCTGAAGCTTGTGGTCAAGTTCCTTGGCTTCGTAGCTTTCAATATGTGGACCGTATCATTTTTTCTTCATTCCATGTGGCACAAACAGTAACCCAGGTCTTAGCCCTGTTTTCGGTCTTGAAATTTTCTGCAATACTCATGTGATGTTATAACGTAATTAAAACATTTAACACGACACGATTTCTTTTTAGTACATGGCCAACATTCCACAACCACCAGAGGAAGAGGAAGAAGCTGAACAAAGTGATGACAAAGAAGAAGAAGAAAAAAATGGCACTGAGGATGCGGGCGAATTGAAGGAACAAGGATCACCAGTTGTAAATGAAGTCGAGGAGATGGAAGCAAACGAAAATTAACACTTTGTAAAGAGCTTCGCATGGTCTTACCTAAGTATTTCTGAGTAAAATAACGAAGAGCTCGGCTAGACAAGAACCTCACATGCAAAATGTCTGTCGTCTTCGGAACAAAGGGTAGTGATGTACCATGTAAGGAAAAGTCCTTGTTAAGTTATGGAGCAGCTCTCTTCAGAAGGTCTCTCCTCATTTGTTCGTCACTGCACCAATTAAATTATGACACACTGTTCTTACCTTTGTAGAAAATCTCTCTTTGTATGAAAACATGTCTCCCTGACTGAGCCCGCGACCTTTCGCAGCGGTATTGCGACGTTCCCCAGTTGTAACTGGATGGTTATCCTTATTTCTGATTGGACAACATGAAGCAGAAAGTATCTATGTACTTCAACAAGGATTTTCACAAAACTGTATTTTATTACTTGCGTTCTTTTTATTCCACTTGTATCTCGCTTCAAAATAACAAAAGCTTAGGAATTCATCTGCACTCCTTTGCCGTTCTCAGTCAGTTAATCAAACTTCAGTTAGCGAGTATCTTGCCAGTTTTTCGCGCAGCCATTGTTTGGAACACCACGTAGCTTTTCCTCACTCTGGAGAGGAGCTTTGCGTGACCCAACTAACAGGTGGAGGATGGAGAGGATGTGGGAAGCAGCTGATTGCTGGAAATGTTTTAATACTTCTAGACCGCCTGCGGTGAAAACATTGGCACAGTCTTAGAAACGACTTAAAAGTGATGTATTAGACCGAATTTTTCACGGGAATATTCAGTCTGTCACAGAATTGTCTTGTTTCGTTGTGTTGTCTGTTTAGAATAGTGAAATGTGCTCGTGTGAAAAAGCAGCCTTTTGCGTTTATCGCTGTAATCTCAATATGATAGTTTAAATGCTTTAAAATAAAAGCGCAGTTTAGGAGATACTGATAGAGTGGTAGTCGTCAAACATGAACAACACAGAACACTGATATCAGTATTTTGACTTTTATAGTATTATATTTAGTTTTTTAAAAAAGTATGTGTGTGGAGCATATTTCCTTTCTTCCGAAATCCTTTGTTTACTCTCAGTTCTCTGCTAAAAGGCCATGCTACTAGATTTTGTTTTTCTTCCGCCCCGTGGCTCATGAAAGTTGATCGCCCGGCAGTACAAAGAAAACAAACAGAGAAAAGAATATCTCGAACAATGGGAGCCTGAATCAAAGCACCCCTATCCCCCGCTTCTATCTCCAGCCCTGGCCTGGTACGAGAGCAGGAAACGAAACACCTCCTTTCCCGGAAATAAACTAGGTGATTATAATACACATGAAGCTTGTAAAAGATTGTCAAGGTAGTCTCTGGACATGAGGGTTATCTGGTATGAATAAGATTTAAAATTTCTCCGTCCATATTAAATTTAGTCTCTAACTGACGTTGAAACGCTTGGAAATAATCTGACCGCAAGGCCACGTTGAAGAGCAGCCGAGAGCGAACTTGGACCGCAATCAACTGTTGCGTTATTTTCACTCGTCACGCAATCTCAGCTGTTCCCGACTCAACCTAAAACTGAAAAAACTGTAATCACAAGTTACAGTAAGGGCTGGAACATAGTTTTTATTTCCTTCATTTTGACAACGAGAGCAGGATAGCAAACATTTCAGTTTCAAAATAACAATTCACAAGGTTAAAAAAATACGATCGATACTGAGTTGTCACACAAAATCGTTCTTAACATTCATTAAAGTTCACACCAGCTCCAACGCAACTTTACCGCAGATTATAGATTTGCCATTCTGATCGTTCAAACCCGCATCCAGCTTCAACGAACCGGTTGGAAAATCCTCCGAGATGAACATAGCGTACACAAATTCCACCTGGCTTCCGCTCTTGAGCGGGCAAGTCAACCCGTGTCCTAGGCAAGCATCAGAGCTCGGAACGGGTAGGGCAAAGGGCTCAAGTCCGAAGAAAACCCATGCGTAAACCTTGGAGGCTGTGACAGCTTCGTGCGGGATGAAGTTGATTGTGACGGTCGTATTTCCTCCTCGTTTGAGGACGCAGGGGTCTTCGTCGCAGGGAATCACATCGATGGCGCTGATTTCTCCATTTTCTGGTGTGGTACCCGGCGCTGTGCACTTTCCGTAGCTGATTGACTTGGAGGAAACTGTTGCTACTGCAAGCAAGATTGCAACTAAGAAGAGTGCGGCTCTCATTTTGCTTCTGGTTCGTAGTACAGGGTTAACCGTAGTACAGTCGAGTTTAAAATGAGAGGTGTGGTTTTGGTCACAGCGCATTTATCCGGTGTCAGCAAACAACGTGTTATGTATTTCGGAACTAGTGGTCACGCAACACTCAACGGATTTCGCTCAAGTAAATTAAGGCAAGAGCCTTTAGTTATTCACCCGGAAAGTTAGGGGGTAGTGTATCTTTTGAAGCTTTAGTTGTAGCAGCATGAAACTTTGCCAGGTCAAAAGGTTGACAGTTTGTGTCAATTTGAAATGTTGAAAATATGCAAATTAGGTCACGTGACCTCTTCAAGCCAAAAAATCTCTTTTGTTAAATGGGAACACTTTTCTTATGTCCTTAAACTTTGATGTTAGTTTCATGATTTTAGGGCCATTATATACATCGTTTCTGCGCTTGGAAAAGTTAAGATACTTAAAAAGAAACTTTTAAAAAGACAAATCATTTTTATTGGGGGACTGGGCACTAGTAGACGAAACCGTTTATTTCCAAAAATAATGAATTATTCAACAATTGCCAAGCACAGTTCCTTTGCTGTTGTCATTAGGACTTGTCCTGTGCCAGTTCTGTTGAAACCTTCTTTTTGCAAACTGTTCCCATTTTTGCTTAAAGATTTTCCACGATTTTTTGGCCGTATCAAGTCACGTGACCTAATTTGGATACGTTTGACAAGTCAAAAATAATCACTTTAGAAGATTTATTTGTCTCCCAAAAGTTTATATTGTTTTGAACCAAGCCTCAGAAGGTAGACCACCCCCTCACTGTTTTGAGAAAAATAATTGCTGACCCATGCCTTAATTTTCCTGAGCGGTTTTACATCAAAGGGTTACAGCGGACCTTTGAGAAGCAACATCGCTGAAAGGACCTGAAACACGAGAAATCTTTCGGGATAAAAAGTGTGTGGTTAGTACTTACATTACCTTATCCTGCAAAAATCCAGTTTAATCACTGACTGAACTAAACGTATGACTTACTGCGTGACCAGTAGTCACGTTACACTTTTACTTCAAGAGTTGTAAACAGAAGTCTGAGAGACAACATCGCTGAAACACGAGAATCTATCGGAATATAAAGTGTGCAGCGGCAATGTTAAAAAATTACCTCGCCGTGTCTGTCGAAATGTATGACTTTCCATGGCTATTTCAGATAGGTTTCCTGTGTTTATTCACGTGATTCACTACATGACGCGCTTTGTCAGCAAGAAGTTATCAGGTCTTTTCAGGTACGCTGCTAAAAGACATTATGTTTTGGTTGGATAATTATAAAATTCCCCATCAAAATCAAGAGATCGGATTTTTCGCTTGTGTGTCCCTATAATACTGGAGCAGAGATTAACGAATGAATGAATAAATTTATGACATATAAAAGGGTGGAAGCCGTAAATAAAGTACAGACCATCAGAGAAGTGATACAACTTTATCGAAGCCCGCGTACCAATCCTTCCCGTAAGAACGAAATAGTTGCCACCCCCTCTACGTCGAGGTTTTGCTCTCGCCCCAATTTTTGCGCGACCAGCAGGCGAGAAAATCTTCGCTCCTACGGGATCATCCGAAGTCGAACATCATCAGAGATCTTTCAAAGAGTGAATGAAAACACGGAAAGTTTCCGAAGATTTTTCGGAATCTTTTAAAAGTTTCAGAAGATCATGATCACCCGAGATCATACGAATATTGCCAAGCATAGCCGCCGATATTTGAGACTTAACAAAATTACCGAACAAACATGTGAAGAATACAGAAAATCAAAGGAGAATTTCGGAAGATTGCTTAGGGCCTTAAGCTTCCATGGAGCGCAGTGATGAGAGCGCTTACCTCCCACCAATGTTGACTGAGTTCGATACCGGCCCATTCTCGTCCCCAGCGCTAGCGATCCTTCTGGCCTGCGGCAGGGATCGAGAGCTCTGGGCTGGTCCAACACCGGAAGTCCGCGATTCACGGACTTCCCGTCAAATCTGGCAAATCTGGCTGGCTAAGAATACGAAACGAATACCCTGCGCATGCTCAGAAAATCGGGTCCGGCCAGAGCTCTCGATCCCTGCCGCAGGCCAGAAGGATCGTGGGCTCTGGGGACGAGAATGATACCAGCCCTGTGCCACAAGTGGGTTGAGTCTGTTGTTGAATCTCGCTTTGCTCCGAGAGTTTTTCTTCGGGAATTGCAGTTATCGGCTCCCTCTTGAAAAACCAAAATCTCCAAATTCTAGTTCGGCGGGATTGAGGACCTGCATGAGAACCAGCTGAGGCTGTTGTGACTTCCTCTCTAAATAATTGTAATCAATTGATTAGATGACACTTTCTATGAAGGAAATGCGAAGCAATCTCAGACAATAGACCATTTACTTGACGTTTCGTATGTTTCAACATACATTTTCAGAAGTGACCGTTAGGAATAGAAGTAACAACTAACTTTCAATTTAAAATAATTAACTAATTAACAATTACAATGACAGAAGCTGAGAAAAATTTGCATATAAACAATGCAAACTAATAAAGATAAAGCTTTTCGCTGCTTACGTTATCATTTAGGGTGGGTTTTAATTCCCCTATTAGCAGAGTCTCTTTTATCTTGCAATGTGTATCTGTCCGACCTTTTGCTAATATATCGAAGTGGTCCCATTTGAAGTTCTGACAAGTTGACGTGACGTGGTCTGCAATAGCAGAAGCATGACAGCTACTCGTGATCGATTTAAAATGTTTAGTTTTTCTGTCATGCAATCTACGTTTTGTTTTTCCAATGTACAAATCCTGGCAGTCCCAACAACTAGCCTTATACATAACTTTTGACAGTTGGGAACGTTTGATCCTATCTTAGTACGGAAATAAAGACTTGATGCGATAAGCGCTTTGGAAAATAACCCTTAAGATTAATGCAGCCATATTATAAAACTTATTAATGCAGGTCTTCAGTTGTTTGGTAACAATTTTGCTTTGTACGCCTAAATAAGGTAGAACTAAGATTATTTCCTTTTTAGGGACTCTCGTGGTTGGATTCTTTGGTTTGCGTTGCTGCCTGTTCAGAACATCATTAATGTTGTAATTGATAACACCTGCAGGGTATCCATTTTGTAACAACAACTTCCTCAGTTCATTCAAACAAGAGCGCAAAAGAGAAGGTGACGAACAAATGCGGAAACAACGAAAAGCGAGAGTTCTGATGAGGTTTACTTTGCATTTCCTAGGTGTGAAGAAGTCCCGTTTTGTGTACAGGCTAGTAAAGGTCTTCTTTCGGTAAATAGATGTTGAGAAAGTATGACTGTGGCGTTTGATGAGAATGTCCAGGAAAGGGATTGTACTGTTATCTTCAAATTTAACGGTGAATTTAATACTTGCGTGTCAGTTATTGAGGTAGTGTAGAAACTGAGTTGCTGTGTTTTTACTGTCGAACAAGGTGAAAGTATCGCCAACGTATCGAAACCAAATGGAAGGGCGAGCGTTGTTATTACGAACCCATTTTTCTTCAAAATGGCACATAAAGATGTTGGCCAAAACAAGACCTAAAGGAGAGTCCATAGCCACACTATCAATTTGGTCATAGTACTCGCCATCAAATATGAAATGACTCTTCTTTATGGCAAACTCCAGCAGAACTTTCAAGACTGAGCGGGGCAGTTTTGGTGGATCGGGGAGGGCATACAGTTTGTACTGTCTCATCAAGTGGAACGTTTGTAAACAATGAACTAACGTCAAACGAGCACATCATTTCATTGGCCGAATTTATACTAGAGACGAATTATCCGTCAGAGACGATAATTCGTCCAAATATAAATTCGGTACGAAGACGAATTATGCAGCAAAACTCGTCCGAGTCTGATTCGTCTGTTAGCACGTCTTCAAGACACGCTAACAGACGGATGAATCGTCTTAGACGGATAATCCGTCTCTAAATTTATATCTAGACGGAAACGTAGACGGTTTTTTGACGAAGTTTCCGCATGAGAAGAACTGGTTTCTATATTAAATCTTCAAATTCTCCAAGAATAAAATGAACGGTGTCTCGATTAACTCGAAGTCTTTTCTTGAACTGCGACTCCGACCAGTTTTGAAGGCCGTCTTCCCACCATTTCTTGTTTCTTATCTCATCTCTACTTCGTGTTTTCCTATCTTGAGCGAGATTAGCAAGAGAAAAGGGTAACATGAAGTTCATTAAGTTATTCTCCAGCTCAGGCATACGCTTCACAGAGGATGTTCGTCTCTGATACACCGCCAGTCTAATGCTTTTCTTCGCCATTTGTTTGTCAGCAACACTACAAGTGCCGCCATATTGTTTGTCAGCAACACTACGAGTGCCGCCATATTGTTTTTGATCTCTCGTCAAGCTTCCACTCGGCTCAACACCAAAACATCCGTGGTGTAACACGCGTAACGCGTAACGTATATGTAGACAAAATATTCGTCAAAATTCGTCTTCGGATTTATACTCAGACGAATTATCCGTCTGACGGATAATCCGTCTAGAAGGATAATTTGTCTCTAGTATAAATTCGGCCATTGTTATGGTTATACGTCTTGGCCCAGTCCGAAAAACTAAACGAGTCCTTGATCGTGAATTCATTCATGGAGATGGGTTGAAGTATACGCGCAAGATATGATGCCAAATTGTAGTTGTAAGTGTTAATTGAGGAAACAATCGGGCGAAAAGGGCAACCTGCGGGTGTTATCAGTTACAACATTAACAGGTAGCAACGCAAATCGAAGAATCCAACCACGACAGTCCCTAAAAAGGAAATAATCTTAGTTCTACCTTATTTAGGGGTACAGAGCAAAATTGTTACCAAACAACTGAAGACCTGCATTAATAAGTTTTAAGGCTGCATTAATCTTAGGGTTATTTTCCAAAGCGCTTATCGCATCAAGTCTTTATTTCCCTACAAAGATAGGATCAACCGTTCCCAACTGTCAAAAGTTATGCATAAGGCTAGTTGTTGGGACTGCATGCCAGGATTTCTACATTGGAAAAACAAAACGTATAGATTGCATGACAGAAAAACTGAACATTTTAAATCGATCACGAGTAGCTGTCATGCTTCTGCTATTGCAGACCACGTCACGTCAACTGGTAGTCTCCTTCGCAGCCGTTATTAGGGTCGTCACGCAACGCTTCTCCCCCACGCGTGACGACCCTAATAACGGCTGCGGAGGAGACTAGTCAACTGGTCACAACTTCAAATGGGACCACTTTGATATATTAGCAAAAGGTCGGACAGATACACAAATTGCAAGATAAAAGAGACTCTGCTAATAAGGGAATTAAAACCCACCCTAAATGATATTTTAAGCAGCGAAAAGCTTTATCTTTAGTAGTTTGCATTGTTTATATGCAAATTTTTCTCAGCTTCTGTTATTGTAATTGTTAATTAGTTACTTATTTTAAATTGAAATTTAGTTGTTACTTCTATTCCTAACAGTCACTTCAGAAGATGTATGTTGAAACATACGAAACGTCAAGTAAATGAACTTTGTTTTTTAACATGCGTTTCATTGCCATGTTTATCACCGCAGTTTGCGTGTTATTTCTTATCAAGCTACGATGGCCAAAGAAAGGAGTATTTAGCACTCTTGTGCTAATTGGGCGCACTGTGAAAAAATAAACAAATATTGCAGATAGAATTAACATAAACTATGAACAATCTCAACAGGTCGGAGGTTGAACAATTTAGGTTATTTTCTGTATAATTCGCAGAAATCTAACAGACTAAACTGAGAAGTCATTAAATTCCTTGCACGATGTAAATGTCAACTGAGGATTATGTAATAATAGAACAATGTTATAAATATAGCATAGTGTCCTTCTTATAATTAGAATATTGTATTCGCAATATTTTCTAATTTTTGTTTTGTTTTTCTTTTCTCTCTCTCTCTCTTTTATTATGGCAGTTATTCCATCAGTTTTATAATCCGACAGTGCGTTGTTTTTCCTTTTTTGAAGAGAAGTAAGGTTTTAATCGTTTGAATTCAAGAAGGTCAATACTAACTGCCATTTTGACATGCAAGTTAGATGCCACATTTAGATTCAAGGAATTTACAGGTAAGTTTCTCAGTTTCACTATGAGTTTCCATTCTAGACAATCCTGTTTACTTGTGTTCGAACAAACAAAGTCTTGATTTTGGTCATACGCTACCGTCTTTTTATTTAATTGTGCTGTTTGTGTAACATTTTGGTGGATTACAATTATCTGCATGACTTAAAAATAAACCAGAAATGAACATAGAAATAATAGTGAATATTTATTTCATTAATTCATCTTGCCTGTAATTACATCACTAATACACGCAGTACACAGTAATACACCCAAGTAATTAAAACGCTACAAAATCAATACTAATGGTCCTCAACCAAGCATTTGCTGAACTTTGTTTCCAAAATTAACGGTATATGATAAAGAAAGCAATAAGAACTGCTTTTCAGTTTCAACAAAAATGAAAACAAAAACCGACAACTGAAATCTTACGACTATTATGTGGCTGGCAGATCATACAAATTAGACGTAATTAACTACTTTTGATAAACAAAAAAACTAGCAAAAAAAGCCGATATAATTGCACATTTTATCACAGTCTAAAAAGTTAAGTGCCCCTGTGATCAAATTCTCGATATCCAGTTTTTTTGCATTTTCGTACACAATTTTTTTTCGTACATTTTCGTACACAATAGGTCTCTCCTAGATATCTTGCCAAATTTCAATCTATTACCAACATTAGAATTAAATAACGTTTTTTTGGACCTTTATTTCCGAGAATTTGCGGCTGCCATTAATTTTCTTTGTATCAAGTCTTGGTTGAGAACTGGAGTAAATGACGTCATTTACTCAAAAATACCGCCCGGGTTGAAATTGAATAACCAAAACTTTGGCTCTTATATTCGTGCAATACCACACGGGTTGAAATTATAATTAATGTAGAAAATTGCACGAATATAAGAGCCAAAGTTTTTTGTTACTCACTATGCGACTTGCTGTACTAATTGTTATTACAATTTCAACCCGTGCGGTATTTTTGATTAAATGACGTCATTCACTCCAATTCTCAACCAAGACTTGATACAAGGAAGATTAATGGCGACCGTAGATTCTTGGAAATAAAGGTCCAAAAACGTAAGTTCTAATGTTCGTAATAGATTGAAATTTGGCAAGATATCTAGGGAAAACCTATTGTGTACGAAACTGTAAATAATGGATATCGAGAATTTGATCATAGAGGCACTTTAAGTTCTTCACTCTTTTAACAGTCTCTAACTAAATTGCGGTTCCAGACGCATCAGCGCTGGTCGTCTTCTCTTTTGGTTGCTCGTTTGTTTCCCTGGTGATGGGGGTGTCATCAAAACTTTTGCACGACAACTTGGCTGGATCACGTGACGCCTTTATCGTCAGCAGGCCTTCTTTTGACAGGCATGACGTCACTGATCTGGGATCTACGTCATCGGGCAGCACAAGATAACGACTGTACTTGCTACGTGACTGATGACGTATTCCAGTGATGGTCAGCATATTTCCACGGCGTTGGAGCTTGATCTCTTCTGGTTTGAAACCACTGAAATCCAACTTGGCCTCAATTTGACCGTCGCTCGCTTTATCTTCCACGTGTTTTGCGCCCCCGATTACGAGAACGCTCCCATCTTGGTTAAAGTGAAGCGATACAGTAGTCGGATCGACACCTGGAGGAAGTTTGAAGACTCTCACGAACTCGCTCTTATTGATTCCATCTTCTTGTTCGCATTGATGCTGGCCATGTAAGATGATCTTTTCGCTATCTACCTCAAGCGAGATTTCTTCAGGTTGGTAATGCTTAAGCAGCACACAAGCGATCTTTATTGTTCCCTGGTGAGGCCTTTCCATAGCTCGATGGGAGTTTGCTTTTTGCTGTTCGTAAGCGGTAGCTGGAACAGCTTCTCTCCATAAATCAACGAAAACGCCATAGCCTCTAGGAGCCTGGTTGTAGTAACTGCAATAAGAAAAATGGAATTAATTAAACGCTGAAGACAGAGTAATATATTTTCTTGAAACATAACATTTTCTGCACGCATTTACGTCCCATAAAAGGTTACAAAGTGGAACCTATTTTGTAATATTTATATATTTTTAATATTGATTTCGAATCTGAAGATTAAACACTGTTGAATTGCATTTGTAAATTTTACGCTGTTCAGCAGAGCTCTAACCTTCTTGTAAAATGTCTTCATGTTTTACAAAGGGCTCAATCCCTCCGAAAATAATTTTAAAGTTTACCTGTATGGATCGTAGGTTGGAAATCGGTTAACGAGAGGCATGTTGTATTGAACTTCTTCTCTTTGTCCTTGTCTCTTCTTTTATCTTGCTGGTAACTTCTTGAAAACTTTCTGAACTGATGATCAGTCAACTGATAACCTCCTTTTATACCCGACGATCGTCTTCTAAAACGATCAAACGTTACTAAAATTAAACACTTAGTCAATGCTTGGTAAGAATGACAGAAAAGATATTTGCTGATACAGTGCCGACTGGACAAAAACGGTTTCATTTTCATATTTCTCGCAGACTCGGGTAATTTTCTAAAATATGTACTTTATTGAAGCAGCGTATTTTAGTCGAGTCGTTGTTTCTTGATTTTTGCTTGTTTATGCACAAAGCTTAAGCTTATCCATAAACTTGAAAAAAACAGAAAGAGACCAATATGGAGCGAACAGGCAAGATCAATAAAGCATTAATTATAATGGCTCTTTGGCTGTTTTTGGCCCATCTCCGGGATCCATTCGCGGTACGAAATGTAAGCTCGAATTACCGGTTTTCATATGACGACCAATATGGCGGCCGGAAAATAGTGGAAACATCTCTCTAGGCGATTGATTATCAGTACTGAAGAAACAAGCATTTACATAAGCACTATTCTTAATGCTCCTAACTTCTAAAAAGGTTCAAAATCGTGAGATAAGTATATATAATTTTTGAACAAACTCGATGGTAGCCATGTGTCACGCACCTCCATAACCCTGAAATGCACTGGTTTCCAAACGAAGTACGCTATTGAGCTGTAAAATTGTAAACAGACAAAAAGATACCGCCTCTTATGCCTGATAAGTATAAAAACTTTGGTGGCTCTTTAGTTTTGGATTTTTCAAAATGATAACGTCACGTGAAAACGATCTTAGATTTGAGTGAAATACTTTTCCGAATAACACGCGAATCGAAAACCGCACCGGCCTAAATCTTGGCGAGGTTGTTTATGTATCAATCATCTTCCATATCCCAGCTTCTTGACTTAATTCATTGAATGGTTACGATTTTTATTTTGATGGTGAGACACTATAGACCAGCCATATATTTTTCTCAGGCTATCGTCGCCGTTTTGTGAACATTTAACGAAACTGTCATCTAAACATAAAGGTAGCCAGATTTATGCAAAACAATGCAACTGTTTTATTTTTTTTCTTTTTTTTTGTGCGATGAATTAAAAAAGCAACTGACCGAAATTAATTTGCCAGCGACCATCTTTAATAGAAGTCCGTGTTACAAAATTAAAGCCACTAAAAGAACCAATTAGAGCTCTCCTTTAAATCGCGAGTCAGTTCAGCCATATAATAAAAAGAATCAAAACATTAAACAACTGGTAAACTGTCACTTTGGTCCCTTAATTGGAAAAAAGATATAACTCGCTGGTAACATTTTAGAAATTTCATGGGATAGAAAAAAACAACTGAGCTACTTGAATTGGCCGATTCAAAATAGTTTTTGAATATTGAACATTTGCTATTTTAAAACTCTCTAATCACCACAGCGTAACTTAAATTCAACATCACATAACACATTAAGCCGTTATACAACTTTTATTGAGACATTGAGTCATTTCACGTAAGGGCCAAACCACCCCCCAAATGTTTCTTCAGTTCCTGGGTATTTCACATTATTTCGCATTACTTAAAAAGTATTGACTCTTTCTACACCAAACTTGGCAGATGAGCAGGAGACCTATTCCCAATTATATTTACGTGCAAAATGTCGGTAAATGTCAAAGTTGTGACGTCACAGTGATGACGTCATGTTTTTGCCACTTTTGAAGTTTTTAATATGCATATTTTTTACAATGTGTTCGAAAGAGCACATCAAAGGGAGTTGAAACCTGAAAAAATTTTGTCCATATCACAAAAATTAAATGAAATATGGCACTTTTAAATATGAAAAATAACTCTGCAAAATATGGGGTCCCCCCCTTGAGAAAAATCCCCAGATTGGAGCTGTATTTTTGTTCCAGCAAATGCAGCTATGTTGCACGTGTGATGTGCCAGATGACTAAAGCAAAAATAAAGAAGAAAATCGGAATAAAAATTATCCCTTTAGTGTTATTGCGTTAAAACTAGTTTTGTTACGTCATAACCTGTGACGTCAGCCGTTTTTTTACTGTTAATACCATCGTAATAAAGCCGAAAATCAAATTTCTAAAACCATACGATTTTTGACAACATCAAGCTTTCTATTTTTCTAGATAATTAACCTTCCTAGAATAAAACTGAAAAAAATAAACCAGAGAGATTGACTTAAGAAGGACAGTATGGTTAAGCAAATTCCGGGGGGGACAACAAAAAAATATTTAACTTACCATATCTCAAAAAATAATCATCATAGCAAAAAACGGTTTCCGGCATTTTACTCCTCAAGTCAGGGCCTTTCCAATGACTTAATCTTTACATAAGATTTTACAGAAAATTATAGCACGTTTTGGTGACGTCATCAATTATGACGTCATAATCTGACATTTTGTCACAACTTCCAAATTAAAATAAACTGGAGAACAAAGAAAGCTCATCTGCCAAACTTGGTTCAGAAATATATAAACCAAGCAAATATAGCCTTCATGAAACATTAAGGGGGGTGGTTTGGCCCCTACGTGTTTACATAGTTCGAAATAATATATTACAATCTATAAATAGACTCGAATCATTACTTGCATTGTATTAGGAAGTAGAAAAGGCGATACACTATTTAAATTCAACTATTACATAACAGAAATGAGAATTTCATATTAAATAGAATTATTACACAATGTGCATGATGATCGCATATTTAGATTCAGAAATGATGATGGCCCATATTTAAATGAAACCACTGCATAATTTAAATGCATGGTGATTGCATGATTAAAGGAGCAAATTAAAACTGAGCCAAAGAAAGATATTTTGCCAAGCAAAAATAATTTAACAAAAATTTAATAATTATTGGATGACGTTGAGCAAAATATTGCGATTTGTTATTGGCGAGCAGATCAATTCTTTTCCGAAGCCGATGGCTGAGGCAAATCACTGATCATGATATTTTGCGATTACCGAGTTCAATAATTGTTTTATCGTTCGATCAACAAATTATATATATATATATATATATATATATATATATATATATATATATATATTTTATTACTCTGTGACAGCTCAGGAAAGCAATCTTCCGTTTTTTTCACACAAGCTTGGGTAGAGTTGCGCGTGAGCAAAATATTATTTGCAGCAAAACACATTAAGAGATGGAGATTCCAGACTATGGGCTCCTGCAATCAAATATTACGTACTTAGGCTGGACAGGAATCAAACATCTATTTAGGTAGCATAGTGAAGTGCTTTGTTTTAAGCATACGAGTCTACCACGGGTTAATCACAAACTCAACACCTTTTACAGGCGTTAAAAGAGCATTGCAACCATTCAAGAAACAAGCTCTTTAATATACGGCTTGTTAAATGGAATTGAAATTATATCACAGCTCAACTTATTTCGTTATGTTTAATTTGTAAGTTATGTAGTAACAAAAAGAAGTTTTTAAAAGAGCCAACAGTATTTACATTGTAAAGTATATATGAAATAATTCATATTTGAACTGCGGTAGTAGATGAAAGTGAAGTATGATCATCGCAGTAAATTTTCCAATTTAAACAACTGGAAAGAAGAAGCCTGAAAAAAAAAATCAGGGCTTCAACGGGATTCGAACCCGTGACCTCCGCGATACCGGTGCGATGCTCTACCAACTGAGCTATGAAGCCACACATTGGGAGCGAGGTCAATTAATTGAGTTCATATCTTCCCGTGAGTGAAATGATGTAAAGTATATATGAAATAATTCATATTTGAACTGCGGTAGTAGATGAAAGTGAAGTATGATCATCGCAGTAAATTTTCCAATTTAAGCAACTTTTTTTTTTTTTTTTTTTTCAGGCTTCTTCTTTCCAGTTGCTTAAATTGGAAAATTTACTACCTCGCTCCCAATGTGTGGCTTCATAGCTCAGTTGGTAGAGCATCGCACCGGTATCGCGGAGGTCACGGGTTCGAATCCCGTTGAAGCCCTGATTCTTTTTCAGGCTTCTTCTTTCCAGTTGCTTAAATTGGAAAATTTACTACCTCGCTCCCAATGTGTGGCTTCATAGCTCAGTTGGTAGAGCATCGCACCGGTATCGCGGAGGTCACGGGTTCGAATCCCGTTGAAGCCCTGATTCTTTTTCAGGCTTCTTCTTTCCAGTTGCTTAAATTGGAAAATTTACTGCGATGATCATACTTCACTTTCATCTACTACCGCAGTTCAAATATGAATTATTTCATATATACTTTACATCATTTCACTCACGGGAAGATATGAACTCAATTAATTGACCTCGCTCCCAATGTGTGGCTTCATAGCTCAGTTGGTAGAGCATCGCACCGGTATCGCGGAGGTCACGGGTTCGAATCCCGTTGAAGCCCTGATTTTTTTTTTTTTTTTTTCAGGCTTCTTCTTTCCAGTTGCTTAAATTGGAAAATTTACTGCGATGATCATACTTCACTTTCAGTATTTACATTGTTGCTAAGTAGCCATGCAAACCAAGTAGCTTACATTAGTAACGAAATACTTTTTGTAAATTTTATTGTAACGTAATGTGGTTTCTTTTATTTAATTTGTATAGGTAATCATACGATTTTTCACGTTCAATTTGGAGTTAATTTGCACTTGTGAGTTTTTCAAAAAGGTGAAATTGCACTCGCTGTTATTAATAGTTTAAACATGAAAAATTCACGTGGAAGATCTTTCTTGAAGCCATTTTTCCTTATTCGAGAAAACTTTTTTCAAACTTGGGTTTCTGCACAAAATTCTCGTCATCATTTTACGTGATATCATTGGCTTAGAAAATTTCCTATCATATTTCAGCCAATCATAATCCAGAATTACGATGTGTAATTTGCACTTTTGTTACACGTTTTGCAATGGTGTTACACTTGAACTGCACTGCTCTCAGCCAATCAGAATCGGGTATTTTTTTATATATATATGTTATATATATATGTGTGAATTATATATATATGTGTGAATTAAGTGTTGTTTTGATGTTTGTTATGAAAACAGATATTAAAAAAAAACTTTAAAAAGCTTTTTTTCTATCGCATGTGCAAAGTACTTTTGAGACATTTTCCAATTAAAGATTTAGTAACAACACACTGTCTTACTGCTTTGTTCTGCGATGCTGTAAAAATCTGATTAGAAGCCCTGGCCTACATTAGGTCAAAAGGGTCTTTAAAACAACCCTGTTTACATTCGTTGTAAAAAAAGCCTTCTTTTTGAACTATTTCTAACCTTTTAATTCAATTATGTCATTTGAATTGCATCGGTGGTAAGATAAAAAAATATCTGCAAGACTTAAAATTTACCGAAATAGACCAGAAAGAAACACGGAAAAAATTTCAAATATTTATTTCATTAATTCACCTTGCTTGTAATTACACCAATACTGGAGTACACAGCTAAACATCTAATTAATAACAACGAAAAAAATTTATACTAAATTACCTTACACATGCATTTGCAATGAATTGTTCTGAAAATTAACAGTATTAGTAAAACATGCAACACCGAGTTCATTCGTTTCAGTTTCTTATGAAATCTTACGACTATTATGTGGCCGGCAGATCACCAGAACCTAACTTTTACATCAGGCGTAATAAACTACTTTTGGTAAACAAAAGCAAATAGTGGAAAAAATATATAGTTGCATATTTCATGAAAGTCTAAAAATTAAGCTCTTGGCTCTTTTAACAGTGTCTATGACTAGATTGCAGTTTCTCACGCATCAGCGCTGGTCGTCTTCTCTTTTGGTTGCTCATTTGTTTCCCTGGTGATGGTGATGTCATCTGAACTCTTGCGGGACAAGATAGCTGGATCACGTGATGCTTTTATCGTCAGCAGGCCTTCTTTTGACAAAGATGACGTCACCGATCTGGGATCTACGTCATCGGGCAGTACAATACAACGACTGTACGTGTTACGTGACTGATGACGTTCAGATTCCTGTATTCCGGTGACGGTCAGCATATTTCCACGGAGATGGAGCTTGATCTCTTCTGGTTTGAAACCTCTGAAATTCAACTTGGCCTCAAATTTACCGTCGTTCGCTTTGTCTTCCGCTTGTTTTGTGCCCTCGATTAAGAGAACACCGTTATCTGGGTTAATTCGTGACGTGACAGTTGTCGGGTCGACACCTGGAGGAAGTTTGAAGACTCTCACGAACTCGCTCTTATCGAATCCATCTTGTTGTTCGCATTGATGCTGGCCATGTAAGATGATCTTTTCGCTATCTACCTCAAGCGAGATTTCTTCAGGGTGGTAATGCCCAATCAGCACACAAGCGATCTTTATTGTTCCTTGGTAAGGCTTTTCCATGGCTCGTTGGTTGCAAGAGCTTGCTTTTTGCTGTTCGTAAGCGCTAACTAGAACAGTTTCTCTCCATAAATCAAAGAAAACACCATAGCCTCCAGGAGCTCGGTTGTAGTAACTGCAATAGCAAATTTATATCGAATGAATTAAACGCTAAAGTTAGGGTTATAAATGCTCTTGACACATAATATTTTCTGAACGAATTTACGTCTCCTAAAAGTTTACAAAATGGAATCTATTTTGTAATATTTGAATATTTCTTTATAATATTATACAAAAGTTTGAATTTGGAGATCAAACAATCCACTAAATTATATTTGTAAATTCTACGTAGTCCATCAGAGCTATAAACTTCTTGTAAAATGATATGTTTTTAGCTGCAACCACAAACCAACTCTACAGCATGGGCAGACATAAAAGATCAGTGCTAAAATCTTCCTTAGCCGTTGCGATAGAAAAGTTTCACAAAGGACATAAAACTGCTGGAAGCTTAATTCCTTAGAAAATGATTTGAAATTTACCTGTATGGATCGTAGGTTGGAAATCGATTAACGAGAGGCATGCTGTTTTGAACTTCTTCTCTTGATATTTTTCTCTTCTTGTATCTTGCTTGTAAATTCTTGAAAACTTTCTAAACTGATGATCGGTAAACTGAAAACCTCCTTATATACCCGATAATCCTCTCCTAAAACGATCAAAATTAGTAAAATTACACTCTTAGTTAATGCTTCATCAGTATGACAGGAAACATGTTTACCCTGATAGAGTGTGATTGGGGAAAAATCTATTTCATTTTCATTTTTCTCACAAACGGGAATAATTTCTAAAAAAAGAGAAAGAGTTAAAAAATAAACAACCGGATACCTTGTTGCTAAAACGAAACTGCTTGGTGACAAGAAAAACGGTTCTCGGGCTACCTGCGCAGACACGAGGAATTTAGATGAAACCAACAAAATGATCTTGACTGCCATTGGCTTAATAAACACTGTGGTAATTTCCGTAAGCACGGTTAGCTTTCTTTTAGCCCCCGCCCCACCTTCCCCGAGGAAAAACACTCAAGCGCAAAAATCCTTCTAGTAATGTAAGATCTCCCCCTTCCCAAACATAATGGTTCAGTTTAGATGGACGATTATCATGAACATTATGCAGTGGTTCAATTAAATAATACAATCACCATTTATATTAACTATGAAATAGCTCAATTAATATAAATATGCAGTCATGGGATAATCTATATAAATAAGGAGTAATTATTTATATTATGAACTAATAGTTCAATTTAAATATGCATGCAATCATCATGTTTTGCAATGGTGCAATATATATAAATGTGCAATCATTTCTATTATGAAATGGTTCAATTTAACTATGCAATCATCATTAAAAGCATAAAATGGTTAAATTTTTATAAATGTATTATCTTTATTATATTATTATTTATTGATTCTAAGGAAAACGACCAATTTTTTAAGTTTACAAGACATGTTTCGACAGAACTTCTGTCATCTTCAGTTTAATGATTACAAAGCAAGTTGAATAATAAGTAGACAAAAATGCTAATTAAGACAAATAGTAATGATCGTTTTCCTTAAAATCTTTACGTGTCTGCTGTTATCTAGACCTTTTGGAAACATCATTAACGACATAGCAGAAAAGTATGATCACATCAACATTTCTGATCTACGAAAATTTGAGAAGATCTCGATCAAGTCTCGCAAAGCCGAGTTGGATTTAAACTTCCTACGCAACTGTCAGTCCTTCAATGTTTTTCCCAAGTTTCTCAGCTTCAATCTTCCTAACACCAATCGACACGACACTATTACCATCCGAAAACAGCTTTTGAGAAGTGCCATCGCTAAACGTTCAAGGGAACATCGGAAATTGATCCACACAAGAGACCAGCTAAGTAATCGTGTTCAAAGTATCCTGAACAGTGTAGATTTCTAAATTCTCAAACGCACATTACATCACCAAGTTACGAAAGCAACCGCTCAATTTATCAAGACACACCAGAAGAAACTCAAAAATCTCACACGTAACACGTCTCTTCCTTTTAGCTCCAATGAGGCATTTAGCCCATTCTTATGTCTCTTCATACCGTCCAACGACCGCTGACCTCAAGAAACTCAGAGTTCTTAAGGAGCTAAAGAAGAACAAAAACATTGTCATTTTAAAACCAAACAAAGGGAATGGTGTGGTCGTCTTGGACCGAACAGATTACGACCAAGGTATCCTTAAAATCATCAGTGACACTTCCAAATTCCGGCCCATCAAGGAAGATCCAACTTTACTGAGAGAAGGTAGACTGCAGCGACTTCTCCGGAAGTTGAAGAAAGATGGTCACCTTGCCAACGAAGTGTACGAAAACATCTATCCCAAAGGCGCTCAACCAGCAAGAATTTATGGCCTCCCCAAAATGCACAAGGATTTTGGACCTAACTCAACTCTGCCATTTCGCCCCATCGTGTCTTCTATTGGAACCTACAATTATAACCTGGCCAAATATCTATGCATTATTTTGGCGTCGCACATCCCAACTGAACACTGTGCTACAGACACTTTTACTTTTGTACAGGACATTCAATCTTTATCTATGTTTGGTAAATTTATGGTTTCCTTCGATGTGGAAAGTCTCTTTACTAACATACCTCTTGAGGAATGTATTGACCTGGCGGTCAATTACATTTCCGAGCGCAATCCTGACCTTAAGTTAAGTAAACCTGAACTTAGAAGCCTGTTTACTGTAGCCACCGCCCAGACCCATTTCTTATTTAACGGTTCTTTCTATGACCAAATTGACGGTGCGGCCATGGGGTCTCCCCTTACTCCCGTATTAGCCAATCTTTTTATGGGGTATCATGAAAAACTATGGTTGGAAAATTTTCAATGCTCTAAAATTTTATTTTATCGAAGGTATGTTGACGACACTTTTTGTTTATTTCACTCGGAGCACGATGCTGTTATATTTTTTGACTACATTAACTCGAGGCACCCCAACATAAGTTTTACTATGGAAAAAGAACTTAATCGCAAATTACCCTTTCCAGATGTTCTTATTGATAATAGTGACACTAATTCTTTCCTAACTAGGGTTTACCGTAAGAAAACCTTTACTGGGTTGTTAACTAATTATTATAGCTTCACCTCGTGCTCATACAAAGTAGGTCTCATTAGGACTCTTGTTGACAGGGCCTACAAGATCAACAACACTTGGTTGGGGTTACACGAGGACATAACCAAGCTTACTGAAATTCTCAAAAAGAACCTTTTCCCTGCCCATTTAATTGAAAAAGTGGTTAACCGTTACATCACTGGGACCCATAGCAATCATTGTCCCCATGACTACCCCCTTCCCACCTCACCCACGTTTTACTTTAAGCTGCCGTACATAGGCCATTTTTCTGTCATCACTCAGAAGAAGATTCGACACTTAATCAAGCGCTATTGTAATGATTTAGACATCAAATTAGTTTTTTCTTCCTTTAAGATAGGTAACCTTCTTGATGTGAAAGACCCTATCCCCGGCGGGCTTCGTTTACACGTGGTTTATAAGTTTACATGTGCGGGCTGTAATGCCTGTTATGTCGGCGAAACCACCCGACATTTTCCCACACGCGTACGTGAGCACTTAGCCGTTGATAAGGCCTCTCACATTTTCAAACATCTTCAGAATTCTGAACGTTGTCGCTCATTGTGTTCAATAGACTGCTTTCATATTTTAGATCATGCCACTACCAGCTTTCAACTCAAGATATATAAAGGAGGCTATCAATATTCAAAACGAACTACCTTGCCTCAATCAGCAATTACACCATGTTCATCTAAAATTATCCTTTTAATTTACACCTTTTCACGTTCTTTTGTTACTATTTGTCTTAATGAGCATTTTTGTCTACTTATTATTCAACTTGCCTTGTAATCATTCAACTGAAGATGACAGAAGTTCTGTCGAAACATGTCTTGTAAACTTAAAAAATTGGTCGTTTTCCTTAAAATCTTTACGTGTCTGCTGTTATCTAGACCATTTATTGATTCAATTTTAATATGCAATCATCATTTATGTTATGTCATGGTGCAATTTAAATATGTAACCTGATGGTTTATGGCCGGTTTGTGACGACATCATTTTCCAAATTAAAAGTTATTAATCCCTCTGAATTTTTAGTTGGTCACATGTAACAACGTCTAAGTTTATGCGTTGCGTGACATTATAGCTGCCTGAAAAAGCTCTCGCGTAGGTCTAAAGGTGCGTTACAGCTTAAGTTTTTGCTTCTATTTTCACTAGCAGATGTATTAATTTCAATGTTTCGGAACTCTAGAGTAATGACTTCGTTTCAGTAGCAAAACCTCAATGACTTTTTTTTCAGGATGGACACCAACATGGCGTCTCCATATAAAGGTCTATAAATTTGGGTGAAATAATTCTCCGAATAACGCGCGAATGGAAAACCGCACAGACCTAAATCTTGGTGAAGTTGTTTATATATCAATCATCTATCATATCCTAGATTCTTCACTTAATTTATTAAATGATTACGATTTTGATTTTTATTGGCGTGACAGTGAAAACCAGCAACAGCCTATAATGTGCGACTTAAAAATGATTCCAAGTCCGTACTACGCAATCTCAGTTCCACAATGTTTGTGAGTCTCAGTTGATGGCATGCAAATCGATGTTATTCATTACCAACCGCTTACCTTATCTTTATGGTATTTTAAATTATTTTGTCCAATGGTTGCTTTGATATACAACGTTGTGTCATCCAGTAAAATCAGAAAGACCAAACTGAACAAAGCTTCGCATTCGTAATGGTGGTTGACATAAAACTTTGAATTTTGTTCATGCAAGTAGTTGCGAAATAATAGATTTTGTGGATGAAAAAAAAACCTAAATAAACTCTCGAGAGAGCGCAGTACGGACTTGGAATCATCTTTAAATAACGTGACGCATTTAGACTACGTCGTGGTTTAATTTTTATTAGAAATAGCAGGGTTTCGTTGGGGTATTTGGGATAAATACCTCGAGTGATATTTCAAAATTCACCAAAATATCACTAGCCGGCCCGGCGACTGATATTTGGGAAGTTTTGAAACATCACGAGCCGGTATTTATCCCAAAGACCCTAACTAAACTATGTTTTTTTATATATTTGTTTATACTACAAGGCAAAGAAATTTCCCATTTTATGTAACACACATATTTTTATTTAGTCACGCGCATTTGATTGGCTTTACAACAACATGTGAACATGTGATTGCTCAAACATCACTCAAATTCAACTGTGATGGAAACTGTGCTCGAATGTCTGTTAATCTCAGTTCTAAAGAGTGAAAGTTTTTAACAGGCTTATCAATCAAAGTTTGATAATCATCTACAATCGATTCTGCCTACACCTCGGCTCGAGAAACCTTTGGCTGTTGTTAATTGATGGTCACGTGACAAGCCATGGAAATTTGTTGATTGTCATCAACCGCTCTTCATTTATCGTCAGCGTGTGTTCCACAGCAGAGGAAAGGCCAACATTTTGAAGCGGACGGCGTTAGTTAGACTTAATTGCATGCCTGACCATCTGAGCTTACATCAGCTGTGCACTTTGTTCTCGTTTCTATTGTCATCTTTACTCAATGAAAAATCGTTGACAGTACATGTCGTGGTGCTCCTGGCAGCCTCGTAATCCGAAATGCTGCGTCAAAATGTGGCTAAGGAGCCCTTTTAACCATAACAGTACTTCCTCTTCATTGCTTAGTGCCTTTGACGCACGGGAACGTTTGCCGTAGCCCTGTTCGCGGAGAAAGCGAACTTCTCCTTCCAGTTCTTTACGACTGTTGACAACTAGTCTGTTCTTAGCAGCGGAAATGCTACTGCCAGCTTCCTTCAAATGACGGTCCAGGGGCCCGTTTCTCGAGGGTGCCGAAAGGTTTTCGCACCCGAAAAGCCGTAGCAAGATCTCAAACCTTATGATTACTGAGCTGTTTTGTTCACAAATTCTTAATAGAAACAGAGGTTGCCTTCATACAAGAAGTTTTAGGCGTATGCACCTCGACACCGCGGAAATACGTTTTTTGACGTCACAGTAACTGGTCAGTGGTCATCACCATCGAGCTATGCTGTCCTTCGATCGCGCAGTCTCTGAGATCGGTATTTTGCTTCGTTTTAAGGTCGAAAATATCCTTGATAGTTCTCGTTATTGGTGAGTTTGACGCCCTTAAATGGGTTTTTAATACTCAAGCAATGTTCGTAAAGAATAGCGGTACAGGGGAGTCATTTTGTGTGGAGTAATGTGTAGTTTGCTGACTCGAGCCAGCTCGAGCGGACGAAGCGTGGATCGTGTTGCTTCAGCCGCCCTCGCCTCAGAATTGTGAAAATCAACGATTGGTATCCAGCAAAGCAGAAAATTTGTCCTGTGTGCAGCTTTTGCAAGGATTTTGAAGACTGGTTGGATTTAAAGTGTAATTTGCACGAAATGGTTAAGGTACATGTAAGTCGGGACCGTTTTATTCACACTCACTTTGCGCCGACATGTGGTGCTTGTTCAGTGAGATTATATTTCGCAACGCGTCAAAGAAACTTTGATAAGAATTTGTCTTTAAAGACTGGCGTTTAGGCGTTTCTATCACCTTTCTGACTTTCTGCGCCTTTTGGAACGGGTGAAATATTTTTTTGTACCTGCCGTTTGCTGTAAGAATAAAACATTTGTTCATTTCATTCACAAGATATTTCTCTATCATTAAAGATTGTTTAAGCCTACATTTATATAATGGTGGCGTTTGCGAAGGGAGTAGAAATCGAAAATATTACGATTTGTTGGCCGCAGCGAACGCTGGAAATACTGAAAACATTTAAGACCGCTCAATATCTTCGGTTCATTGACAATTTTTCCTTTTTTGAGGTCTTTTTTGTTTCCATCAATTAAATGTTGATAGCACACGGAAATCTTCAAGACCGTTTCCCTGTACATGTATGAACATGTAACTAAATATTTTAAAATGCCCAAACACCTGTATTTGTTTACACGAAACCGCTTCCACTTATGGGATGTGGTCAAGTTTCACTTCTTTTGATGCTGAAAAGACATTCAACATTTCAGAGAGGCAGTAATCAACTCCTCAATGAAACCCACTAGTTTATTTTGTTTACTCAGTCATTTGAAGCTTTTCAATTTCTATTTCCCTATCTTACATGTGCATTGTATCAACTTTCATAAATAATTGACTGTTGTTGTTTTTCCTTTCATTTAATTTAATTCAGATGAGCTTTGCTCAATCACTACAAAATAATTTTTACATTGTAATCATACATGTGCATATCACGTGCGTTGAATCAATATGAAATTAATTATGATCGCCTTAGTAATAGTATTGTATCATCCTCCCTTCTGTAAGATTCTTACTTAACTTGTAACCACTTTATTACAAGACATAATAGCACCTGATGGCAATAAATTATACATGTATAATATTATTATATGTATTTCTTTTTTTCCTGTGATAAATTGGCTAACAAGTGGGTTTGTTTATGCCACTGTGTCTCTGAATTGGCTTACTGTCGTGTACAAACCATTGGTAATATATCTTGGCTGCATCTAACTCAGATACTAGACACAAAAGCATGTATTAAAGAACAGATACATTTCTTACAAATTAATATTTATTGCATTTCGTTCATCACTTAAGTTCTACAACATTGCTTTTCTCCAGTGAGAAATTTTGTGCAAAGTCTGAAGTTGTAAGTTGCAAAAACAAGTTCCGTCAGTAGTTGCGAATCACTTAAAGTCAGACTTTGGTGCTGTAAACTGAATGGCAAAGCGAGGAAATTAGAAATTGTGTCAAATACGCAAGTGATAAGAGGTAAACTTGACTGAAATCTACAGACTCCTTTTTTTTAGGTTTAGGGTTAAGGTTAGGCCTAAGGGACAAGGTGGGAGGTGCGGTGGCCATGTGGTTAGTGCGCTCAGCAATGGATCGAGCGGTCCGTGTTTGAGCCCTGGTCAAGGACATTGTGTTGTGTTTTTGGGCAAGACACTTTTACTCTCACGGTGCCTACGGTACATATGGGTACTGGTGAATTTAATGCTGGGGGTAACCCTGTGATCGACTAGCATCCTATCCAGGGGGTAGTAGAAATACTCCTAGTCAGTTCATGCTGCAGAAACCGAGATAAGCCTGGCCTGATGGACCACTTGGCTCTATGCAGACTTTACCTTTTACTTAGGGACAAGGTACTGCATCAAGTGGGGGGAGGGACAGCGGAGTCAGAACCTCCCACTTCCCATACCCTGTTCTCCCACTTCCCATACCTCTATCTCTTGACTCCCACCCTTGTTCATCCTGCTCCTGTCCCCTGTAAATTAAGAGACTCAAAACACGTCCTAGTCATTTAGCTGCACCGTCCTTAGGCATTTCCTTTTCCTTTTTTCCTTCGTTTTCAGCCTTGCTACTCTTACCCGTCTTTCAAGTGAATGACCTATGACGTAACCACTGTCAAAGGGTTTCATTTTGAGCCTCATTTTGAGCCCAAGGGTGAATTTTTCTTTGCCCGTCGGCCTAGAAGTCTCTAAAGACACTAAATGAAAGTCAAGTAACATTTTCAGTTCTTGTTTTTGAAAGTATTTGAAGCCTTAATGAATGACAAAAATTAGCATTTTGCATTTCTCTCCGGATTCCTACCCCCTATTCTCCCGGGCTACCGCCCCCTGCCTCTCCCCACCATCAACAGATGGCTGAATGTTCAGGAGAGGAGTTGCCATATGGAGAGCATTGGTCAGTGTTCTCTCAGTTGGTGTTTTTACAGCATTGATGTTGTGGAAATCATCCATGGACAGTATCTAAAAGGATTTTTGCTGAGCCAAAATAGAAAAAAATGTACAATAGAAGAAGTTTTCTATTGGGAAATCCAGATAACAGTAATATGTAAACAAATATTAATGTTACAAAGTTATAGAGTCTCAGGCTCTAAGGTAATGTGGTCAGAAATTATCTGGGTGGCCTTATAATCATAAGATTGTTGTGTGAATACAGGGGGGATAGCCTATTTATAACTAAAAATGAAATTCATTTATTGAGTTTTAACTGAAAGTTGTTATTACCCAGATTTTATGGTAATTTCATTGTCTTGTATGCATGTATTTTTAATAACCCTTTTAACAGCTTTGTATTCCATGTCTTCTGCCATCTAAAGATAATCAGATGTCATGTACTTCTTGTGGTTTTTTTAATAGCTAAATAGCCTTTTTTCTAAACTCTAACAGCTATGCAACTAGTTTAAAATAATTTTCACACTTTAGAGGCGCTAAAAGCAAAATACAGAACTGCAACAATTCGAAATTGTGACAAGAAACAAAGATACAATAATACAAAGAACAATAATAAACATGAAAATTTAAAATTTTATTTTCGCCAGCCTCAAGCTTCCTGAAGTACAGTATAATTAAAATTGGATATTTTATGAGAAAACATACCTCGGTGAATTCTTCCTCGAGTTGAGGCCAGATTTTGAACCCTTTTGGGGACTCAGTCCTACACTTGTTACACCAACGTGTCCAAGATTTATACGAAGCACTGCTTCGATTTCGGCCAACTTGGTCTATAATTCGGTGATGCCGAGTGAGGACAGGATGACCGTGATTACTTACGTGAGTGCCCCCAATCGAACAAGAGGACGAACACGAGCATGTCTTCCTGACGAATTTGATCGAAATGCCGTTGACATACCGATTCATACGGTTCAAGCCCATCAATTCAACAAACTTGAGAAGTTGATGTCCTCAGAACGCCGTTACAGCAACACAAAAGCTGCCTAGTTTTAGCCTTAGGGCACATCGTAACGTAAATTGCCACTGGCTCGCCGCTTGCGAGCATGAACTCTCACGAAACAACAACAATTTCACACCGTGTGCAAGTTCAGTTTGGCTTTGGCACAATATATAATATTAACTGAGAACTATCCAACAAATGAGCGGAGTTTAAAAGCTAAGTTTACAGTGTGCGCTCTAAGTTTTGTATCTTTTTGACTGTCGATAAGACTCGCTGCGAAAACAATGTAAAAATTGCAGGCATTTTGTAGTTTTGTTAGCGTGTACCGCTGACCAGCAAAATACTGTATCGCGCCCCCAAAAACGTATATCCGCGGTGTCATGCACCTCTCTGTTTGTAGATACATTAACAAAAATGGTTTGCGGACCCGAATAGTTTCCGAAGCTTTCGAGAAACGGGTCCTAGGGACGCTATCATCATCTGCAAACTGTCTGGTTCGTAGTCCGAACCATCATTCTTTCTCTCCTCGGCAAAAAACGTCTGAAGCTTGTGGTCAAGTTCCTTGGATTTCTGGACCGTATCGTTTTTTCTTCATCCCATGTGGCACAAACAGTAACCCAGGTCTTAGCCCTGTTTTCGGTCTTGGAATTTTCTGCATATCCCTTAAACTCTTGCAGTTGCTTCGCGTCACAATCGGGAAATCTGTCCGCCATTATTTTAATTTAATAATAATATTTCAGTTACCATGGAAACTGGCTGTGATTTTAGAAATTTCTCAGCATGTAATATGTACAAATTCGCAATGTCGCAAAATCGATGTTGGTCGTTGACCTATCGATTAGTTTACCACTGAGTGAGCGACAAATTTGCATGCCCTGAAAATATCGATTTTGGTCGTTGGCATGTCAATTTGTTTACATCTGAGTGAGTGACAAATTTGCATATTCTGCCCCTAACGATAATAGCTGATAATCGTTTCTACACTTCGCGTATCCACGACTAAAAGCGAATCGAATAGAACTGAAAGTTATATTTTTGTTCATCACTTATCTAGACCATTAGCTACCATTCTTCTTCGATTTTATTTTTTCGCGTCCAAACGACGATAGTAAGCGCAATGGTTTCGTTGATCGCCAGCAGGTCAGATCGCGTGAGTGAATCAGTTGTCTTTCTTCAAACTGGAGCTACTTATTTTTAGATCATGGGCACAAATGTGAATGAAGTCAATGACGATAGAACAAAGGTACCGGATGAATTTATTTTTCGTAGTGTTTTGCTTTTTTGCTTTACTGCCTATAACTCGATGTGTAAATTGATTCACAATCGATGTGCATGTATAAGTTTAAATCTAAGATCTATTTCACTTGGGTTTTACCTCTGAAAATTATACCAAAACAATTATTCGCCTATAAGTGAATGTTTACCTCGACTTAGCCTCGGTAAATATTCACCGATGTTGATTTCGCCTTCAGCGAGTAATTGTTAAATACTTTTCAAAATAATACATGGCTGCTCGTAGATACTAAATCTCTTCTCGTGTTTGAACACTCGAAGAGAAATTCCGCTGGGATTCTGAGGACCTTGGTCAGGGCGTCAGGGATGAAGGACAAGACGTATGTAATATAAAATATCGTAAACCAAAGTGCAACGACCACGTGGGCAACGCAAAGAGCCCAAGGCTAGATTCTAGAACACCGGGCCACCCATCTGCATCTCACTAAATTTGAATGGTTATTTCTATATGCTTCGTTCTTAGAAGCATTGAGGGATATGTTAATAAGTGGCCCGGTATTGTAAAATCGCTCCGAGTGATTGTACTAAGATTTACGCGGTTGGAGTTAGTCCCACGACGGTGCACAATCTTTTGTTTTGTAGTCACACACTATGCATGAATTTTCATAACCGAAACGTTTCTATTGATTAGTTACTCAGATAGAAATTGATATCTATTTTGTTTTGTGCATCTCTAGTCAAGGCCAAAAAAGGGAACAAAAACATACAGCAAATACCTTCGCCGGGCTTCATAACGTCTTTGGTTCTGAGCTAAAATTTGAGCCCGAAAATGGCGGCTAATTTTGTAAGGTGAGCTCTTTTATGGTTCAGCGGCGACCATATATATATTTTTTTTGCATACATTGATTCATCATAGCTTTCTTTTATTTCGTTTCAGTTCTCCGTCCAAATACAAGTTGGATCGCCTGTTTCTGAAAAGATTTTGGCGCTGTTGGAAGGTCATATTTCCCGGCTGTCTATCTACGACCTTTCTGCTCCTTGTACTTTTAATGGGACTGTCTTTAGCAGGTACTGGCGAACCCGTATCAAGCGGCCGCCCCTTATTAAGCGACCAGTTATCAAATTCAATAAATTACTGTCAGTAAAATACTGTAAAGAAAACCGTAAAAGCTGGCCACCTCTATTAAGCGGCCGAAGCCACCATTTGGTCTTCCCGTTGCGGTTTTTCTGTTGTTTCTACCCAAAATTTATTACACGTTAGTTTGTCTTGATTTTGGGACATTCAAACCCAAGTTTATTATGATTGTGTTGGCGCTACCTTGACATGTTCTCTAAGCAACCTACATGCTGTTTTCTGGACAAGAATATCAGCAAAACAGTGATAGGGTTTCTCGTGAGCATTATTCCCTAGATTATTCCCTGTAGTCTCTATTAGGGTCGTCACGCAACGCTTCTGGGGAGAAGCGTTGCGTGACGACCCTTACAACGGCTGCGAAGGAGAATAGTCTCACCGAGGATAGCCGCTAAATAAGGTTCGACTGTGTTAAAGTTATATACATAATGCAAAAGTTGTAAATCAGTTGTGATTGTGTTTTGTCTCATTTGACTGCCTTATTGAAGGAGGCATTTTGGTGTTAGTAACTGCAGTGTCTGATCTAGTGTGCCAGACCATAGAAGAGTAAAATGTTCCCTTATGAAGTTGTCAACTGAGACAAACTGTTCAACCACATTGAAATCCCAGATCAGACACTGATTGTCCTCAACGCGCCTTATCTCGAAAACGAGCATGGTGACCCGCATTTTTTGAGCTTTTCTCGCAAACTGTGATCTTTACCGTACCTCATGGTAAGCTATAAAAAAGTCTGTCCGTGGGAACATTTTAGCCGCGAGCGTCCTTAATACTGTTTTATGAATGTTTCAAGGAGATGCCTGAGATAGCAGATAGTTCAAAGATGGCACGGTTAGTAATGGGAAGCCTAACTTGCTCTAGGACCTGATTCCTTTGTACTTTTTTTAAAACTAACAGATGATGTACCTTCCTTTTATGTAGAGCAGTTACTGATGTACAACACTGGATTGATTCCAAGTAGATTTTATGAGGCGCTTCTAGACAGAGATAAAGCAGACTTCACAAGTATTCTAATATCTTCCTCTCCTCTTATTCTTGGTTTTGCTGTGGTAAGTTGTTAAATCTTGTTGCACCAGAAAATATATATACCCTCCCATGGAGCTTTCCTTGTTTTAACCACCGCCCCATCCATCTCCCTGGAAATTCTAGTTTCGGTTCACACTTTTCTTTGAAATTTGTGGCAGTGTTACACCCCTCTCCCATGGAATTTCCAAGAACCCTCCCTGGAGTGGGTCCGGAACCACGCATATTGCAAATTTGATGTGATCGAGTCTCGCAAGTGAGCTCTCCACATGCCACTGGCTTGTCCTTGAGTTTACATCACGGACTCCCTGGAAAACCATGGGAATTGGAGGGATAGTTAGATGGACCTTCGGAAGGGGATTGCGTTAATCCTTCACCAAAAAAGACGAATAGGGGTTCTCTGAGAAGTGAAAACATAAACTCGACGACTTTTCCTTCAAGGATTCCTAGATAAACCTCTTTCAATTCTTGTGGTCAGGCCAGAAGTCAACACCGGGGCTCAATCCTGGGGATTGACTCCAGGGGTCAATTTCAGAGGTTGACCCCAGGGAGAAGCTATTGATTTATGTGCCCCAGAGGGTGCTCAATTTTTCTTTCCCCGACACTCGCTTCTTCTCCTCCTCCCCTCTCCCCAATTATCTTTGAGATTGATCACAGCTCACTGAACAGTCATGTGGTAGTGTTTGTGCTCCAGGTGACTTGAGTTGAATTACTTACACTGTTCTGTTACCTATATTTTTCAGGCAAACACTGCAGTGAAGTACGATTCTAGAATCCTTTATGTCAAATGGCGTGGTTTGCTGGACAGGAGGCTACACTCTGGTTATTTTAAGCATAGAGCTTACTACAAGATGAATGTTCTGCAGGACAAACTTGATAACATGTGAGTTAACGGCTGGCAAGACAAATGGGTGTAATTTAATTTAATTTAATTTAATTAATTCTTAATTAATTTAGTTAATTCTTAATTTGGTAATTGTTTCCTACTCAAAATGTTGTACTTTGAATTAATTTGCAATTCTCTTCTTTTTTGTATTGTTTTTTCTAACACACACCATTACCTTCTGTATTATCTTTTGTATCTCCTTTAATTGTCTTATTGCAGTTCATGTTGTATGAACAATAATAATAATACGAATAAGAAGCGATTTTTCTAAACATTTAACTATGAAAAATTGCGATAAAATATTTCTAAGCATATTGAGAAAGTTAAAAATTTTGTTAAAGAACGATGACGTTTCGACGTTGAGCTAACGTCATTATCAAGTCAAAATGATAGTTGATAAAAAATGTATAAATAGTCAGTAAAACAATAGTTCAATGGATGTTAAACAAAGAGTTTCGCACGGATGGAGTCAGTTTGCGTGTTCAAGCTTGGATTCCGTTCCTTTATACAAAGCACCTCATAGACGAGGCAATCAAATTTCCCTTGGCACTTTCGGAGAATTCGAAACTGGCTTTCGTTGAGGAGGCTTATGTCCCCGTGGGCTTCCAAAAGGTGTTTTCCAATCGCCGATTTTTTATGTTCAGCAATACGTTGGTCGAGGTGTCGGGCTGTGTAGCCGTGCGATGCAGATTATGTCGGCTACACAGAAAACAGCTTTTGGAAGCCCACGGGGACATAAGCCTCCTCAACGAAAGCCAGTTTCGAATTCTCCGAAAGTGCCAAGGGAAATTTGATTGCCTCGTCTATGAGATGCTTTGCATAAAGGAACGGAATCCAAGCTTGAACACGCAAACTGACTCCATCCGTGCGAAACTCTTTGTTTAATTTTTAAACATTTTAACACATCCATTGAACTATTGTTTTACTGACTATTTATACATTTTTTATCAGCTATCATTCTGACTTGATAACGACGTTAGCTCAACGTCGAAACGTCATCGTTCTTTAACAAAATTTTTAACTTTCTCAATATGCTTAGAAATATTTTATCGCAATTTCTTATTGTTAAATAATAATAATAATAATAATAATAATAATAATAATAATAAAGACAAATAGGTGTAACGTAGTGGCTTATTAATTGCTTAGACTGACTATGTTACGTTCAAACCTCGGGTGGGTTACTTTCAGGGTTTAAATTTAAAGGAGGCGTGTTAGCTTATTGTCGACATATCTAATTTGTTTGGCAGGGCTAAAAAATAACTCAAGTGCTTGGAAGTATCCTTGAGTTGTTAGCAGCCCAAGGCAAAATAAAGGGCTCATCAGTCTAATATATGGAAACGCCGTATTAATGATAAATGAACAAACGTCTGACGTCGAAGCAAACTACTACCCTCCTGTCATTACCAATATCAATCGCTTCTCAATTATTTCCATCATTTGATGATCAAAACGTCCTTGGAGATGATTTTACTAGCTACAGAGTCAAATGGCAAGATCCTTCAAGCCTTGATTTCACTACGATATAATCCCATAAGTACAAGGACAAGCATAAGTATAAAGGTAGTGAGGACGGCTGCAACACAAAGACAAGCACGTGGGCATGCGCAGGATGGAGAAGTGCCTTATTCTCGGCTCCATATCTTTCCGATACTGTAAAACAAGATGGCGGAATTTCACTTTTGCTTATGCTTATGCTTACAACAGCGCGTTCTCACTTGAAATAAGCATAAGCACAAGAAGAGTACATACTTTTTTCTGCTTGTATTGAGCGTGTCCTCACTACCGTGCTTTGTGCCTATGCTTTTCCCTGCCTGTAGACATCTTCACTATCATTAAGCTTTCGTTTGTGCTTGGATTTAAAGCCATTCTTTGCAGGAGCCCAGCTGAAGGCCGGAAGTGGCAAAACCAGTTTCATTTATTTGGTTCCTCCCTTAACACGTTCAATTTCTTTTCACCTACAGTGATCAGAGGATAACCCAAGAAGTGGACAGATTTTGTCTTTCTTTTAGATCATTACTTCTTGTTTTGATTATTTCACCATTCACCATTGCGTATTATACATACCTCTGCTATCAAAGGTAACATGTGTATCATTATGTAACAGCCTCTACTGTGGCGCCTCTATACTGTGCAATTTTTTGGCACTTTAGCATCGAAAGTAATAATAATGATAATAATAATAATAACAATACTAATGATAATGATAATAAATAATAATAACGATGATGATGATGATGATGATAATGATAATAATATAAACTTATTTAACAAGGGTAAACCCGTTATCAAATGCTGTTATCAAAGGGTGCCCTGGGAAACTAAAAATAGAAATGAAGTAACGATAAAAATTCTAAAAAGAATACAACATATGTAGAGATAAAAACTTTATACAATTATAACGATTGTTTGTTTGTTTGTAAAAATACTAAGAGCTTTCACAAAAAAGTCCTTAAGCATTGTTTTAAAAATTAATAGAGATTCAGTGTCCTTCATGCATGTCGGTAGGTCAGTTATAAATAATAGCAGCCTTTCTGAGCAGTTTCTGTAAAACCTTTTGGAACTAAAACGTCGAGACCATTACGCCTACTAGAATAATTGTGTGATGGTGAGAAAATAAAATCATTAGCCTCAAAGAGTGTAAACAAGGCGAGGGTATTGTGAAGTCTAGCTCCGTTCATATCTCGTTGAATCTCGATTTAACGGAGTGCCAGGGGACTGGAATATGGGTTCGTTATATCGAAAGCTTTGTTAAATCGAAGCCCTCGTTACATAACGAATCGAATTTGCGGAAAACAACTAACGTTCGTTATATCGAAGTATAGTTAATCATCGCTTTCCAGTGGCGTTATGTCGTCGCAATACCCAGCATTTCCACATCTAAAAGTTTAAATGACATTTGTACTTTAACAGTTGCATGAAGCTATTGAGAGTAAATTTTACATAGCTACCGCACTGGAAACCTCTACAGGTCATGCCTATCCTTAAAAAAGAAAAAAAACTATTGCACAGTCTATCAATGAAAGTAAAGAGTTTCCCATGACAAAACCGTGATTAAATGCTAGAAAATTAAAAATGCTAGAGTTCCTCTGGTGTAGATTGCCTCTGTCTCTTTCCTTTCATCCGCAGAAATGTCTTAGATATTATATTCTATCTCTTTGTTTCGCACCTAATGCCAGTTATGATTACCTTTCCTATCCCTCATTTAAATTAAAACTAAAAAGTCTTCGTTAAGCTGTTAAGCTCAGTAGAAAGATTTTCATTGAGTTATTATATTTTCAGTTTGGGATACCTTGGTCCAGTTTGTATCTATGTCTACTTTATTGTTGGGGCAATAATCGACAGGCTGATATTGACTCCGATTGTCGGTGTGGTGGTCAAGCAGGAGAAACTTGAGGGAGACTTCAGGTAATTTGTTAGTTTTTCCTCTCTCTTCTTCAGTCAAGTCATATACTTCATATGGTAAGAGTGATGAGAAGGCACGAGCTCAAAGTATTCAAATGTGATGGGTCAGCGATAGTCAGATATGGCTAACACGTTTACATCCGTGTTTCCACCCCATTCAAATCATGTGATGATTCATTTGGGAGGTTACAATTGTTCTGTTTGTACATACTCCCATGCAATCAGTTGCCTGTAACAAATTGCACAATTACAACCTTCCTGAAAGGAATCATCACCTAGTCTGAATTGGGTGTCAACAAACACGTTAGCCGAATTCGTCCCATTACCTAATTTCCTTTAGAACTAACGCAGAGGCAAAACGATAATCAAATTTGTACCGTAAACGATGGAAACCCATCCGTTATGTCTTTGGTTTCTGTGGTCTGAAGATCTCGCTTGTGATAGTTTACAGCGCAATAAACAGTCCAAACATATATAAGTTGTTCACGACTTCATAACTTTGACAGTAACGCCATAAGTACAGTTATTATATCAACAATTACAATGTTTAACTTTTACATTATTTTGATTTTAGCCGTGTTAAATAAACGTATTTGTTGAATGAAGATCATTTTCAAGGATCAGACTTCAGATTCATAGCAAATATTGCAAAGTGTTTAATTCGCCTGCATTTCATTTGATAAAATATGTAATAGTGTATTATACATCATAATGAATCAATGAAGAGTGTCATTTCGTCATTTTGTTATATTACCTACGTTCTTAAACTTTGTTCCGCACACAGGTTTAAACACATGCAAATCAGATCAAATGCAGAGTCAATAGCATTTTACAGATCTGGTGACTTAGAGATGAAGAAAACAAATTCAAAGTTACAGGTATTAAACAATTAATTAGGAAATTGCTTTTATCTGACTGTGGATGCCTTAGGTAGATATTTCTTTCGACCAATCCAACTCTCGTTGAGCAGATTACGTCCGAATGTAAACACTAGCTTCAAATACATGCAGTAGACAGTTCCAGTAAGTGAAGACCTCAGGGGAGGACTGTCTCTATGAAAGTTTGAAATTTCATTTATATGAACTTTGAAAGTGTTTTGATGTTCAAAGAATGGACAAAATTGTTAATTTCTTGCTCTATCATTGATATCATGTTTTGAAAATCGATGGAGCTGTGATTGTGTCATTTTACCTGTTCAATCTTAAAATTGAACTCCAAAGTGCAAACTTCGAAGTTGTTCTGAAATTCCAGTTGTTTTACGTACAGTATATATCTAGTTCACCATTTCATTTCCCACTCCATCACAAACCAGTGAAGAACAAACTTGTTCATGCAATTTTCTCAATCGTGGCTGTAATTTTGATATTGTTTGGGTATTCTGTTCCCTCAAGAGAAGATCGAGGTAAGAGAGTGAATCTCCCAAATAGGCCTTATGCCCAAGGTAATCCCTCCTAAGTTATTTTTTAGACAGGCAACCTAGTTCTTCCGAGGATGTTACATGCACCATGTTATACCATAGCAGGCTCTAGCCGAACGTGGTTGCTTTGGCAAATTGCTGACTGCTGTGTTTTCTCCGCTTGCAGTCAGTTCTACAAACACAGCTGCGACTTGTAAACTTACAAACCATTATGTTCTGTAAGTACTTTTGATTATAAGCATTGAGTTCCATAATCTTGCTACTGTGAGCTTCGCCTGCGAAGGGTAAGGCGAAATGATAATGTTACTTTCATTTTGTTATGATAATCTGTGTTACTGTGATATAAGAAGCTGGAGAGTGGAGAGTTAAAAACTCTCACCAAGACAAGTTGTCAAGTCTTTTAGAGCGTTTGACTGTTGAATCGTTTTTGTTTAAGCTTTTCCATAACACAGTTCTGCTACAGCTCAAACTTCATTCACAACAGTTAGTGCGAAGCTGTGGGATAAATTACAGCTTACAGTCAGCATTTTAAAGATTGCAGGACAAAACCTCATGATGCAAGCGGAATAAACCGAGACGTTAAATAATTTACACTCAGGTTATTTATGGTGTTGAACACCACAATTACTTTACGAACGGCCAATTTCTCCAATTTAATGGCGAAAAAGCTCCTCAAGTGTAGCGCATTGGTGTTAGGTAAAGTCCGCATACCCGCCAGGTGACCCATCAGGCTGGTGTTTATCTCGGTTTCAGCAGCATGAAGCGACTAGGAGTATTTCTACTCCCCCCTGGATGGGATGCTAGTCCGTCGTAGGTTTGCCCCAAGCATTGATTTCACCGGTACTCATTTATACACCTGGATGGAGAGAGGTACTGTGAGAGACAAGTGTCTTGCCTAAGAATACAACTCAATTTGCCCGGCCAGGGCTCGAACCTGGACCGCTCGATCCGGAGGCGAGCGCACTAACCATGAGGGCACCGAGCCTCCAAGTACTGGTGTTAATACCCCGTTATAGTACAAAATGTTTATGTGCTGTCTGTGGCTGAATTATGTGAGTTCCACTGTATTTTTCTACAAAAGCGTAACTTTGAAAGGAATAATTGAGCCCTAAGTTGCAGTCACCTCCACTAATCAGACACTTAGTCATTTTCCTTGTCTCACATGGAGACACAACATTCTTCACTTTAGGGTCAAAGCTCTGTGACGTTCTCTACTTGTTAATCTTTTTTTTTTTTTTTTCACATTATTGTTTGCAGTTTTCATTACTTTTATTGACTACGTGGGTTCAATCCTGAGCTCCTTCATAATAGCCATTGCTTTGTTTGCGGGAAAGTATGATGATTTAACTGTGACTGAGCTCGGTGGTCAGATCAGCAGGGTATGTGTGTATCTCAACTGATTATAAGATAAGACTGCTAAAAGGGTACGTTGATTAGCAAAGCGAATTTATCCGACACGCGTCGGGCAACTCTTCCTTAAAATTTGCAAGTGAAATTTTAGTTATAGAAACCAAATAGACTGCGGTTTCCCATTGCTTATACCCCCCTTATAGAAATGATCTCTTAACTTTAAACGTCCAAAGCATGTCATTAAAACCACTGGGGAAATATAACTAACATTGTAATGCTTTTTAGCCAACTTTGTATGAGCATTATTTAGAAACTGCGCGCAAACAATATCATACTTTTATCTTTCTCGTTTCTTACAGCTTGACAGATGTTGTTGCTGTTGTTTCTCTATGCAAACATTTAACATTCTTAAATTATATTGAATATTGATATATTAATTTAAAGACAGTTCATTTAATTAATTCTCAGCTCACACATCTGGAATACATGATGGTTTAGCGAGCGAGTGACAACATTATTTCCATTCTGATTTTCCTTAAGTTGATTTTAAATTTATTTTAACTTTCAGAGCTCATTTTTCGCCTTGTACTTGATAACCTGTGGCACTAAGCTTATTAACTTATCCAATGATTTCTCCAACATGGCTGGATATGTTCACAGGTAACCTATTTGTAAATATAAGAAATCCGATAAGTGGCCTAATAGTTAGCGTGTAAGGCTTTCGATCAATCGGTCTAACGTCGACTTCTGGTTAAGTTAATTGTGTTGTGTTTCAGTTCCGGGCAAGACACTTTGAACCGACCATAATGACTGTCGGTAATGTACAAAAATCTTATGGCCATTAACTTCACAGCTAAACTGACTAATCAGTTTCAACGTACTAGACCTGCAACACCATCGACTGATAAACACTAATTTTCAACTCACTCTGAAATCAATTTCTCTCCAGCTTCACGTCGTTCTGGACCTGTTTGAAAGTTTCCTCTTCTAAATTCCTAATCAGTTTTGAGCTTAACGAGAGAGATTTTCTTGTTATATATCAAACACGAAAGACCGTGTTTGACCACATTTCCAAACACCGAAGAGAGAGTTGAAAATACGAGAGTATATTCGACGAACTTCAAGGTGTCTGGTTATTTTGTCAAACACTGTCTTGAATGTTTGATATATCTTCTCAATCGAAACTTAAATTAAGTAGAAAGCAGAGAAAGAAAATCGTAAAAATCTATGCTAATTAAGATCAGATACCCAAACTACGTCGCGGTGATGATTTCCTTTGTTTAATCTTGATGAACTATTAATGAATTTGAGAAGGATGTATGATGGCTAGTAGCCCATCCAGGAAGTTCGTGATGATTTGTTGGCCTCATTCTGTGGGAGCAGGAGTTAGGTGCCAACTTGATAAATCATCAAGGCTTGAAGTCAGGCTTTTAACTGTACTTTATCAGCTATATGTGATGCATTGACAACCTTTCCAGTTCATTATTCAGTGGAACAACTGTTTTGTGAAGACGATTCTTGTCAACAACGATAACAACAGAAACACCAAAATATTAGCATTTCATTAACCTGTAAACAGTATCCTATCTTTTGCTTTTTGTGTGGCTGTTGTCTTTTACAGGATAGGTCAGCTTTTGGAAAGTTTAGCTGCCGTGGAAAGTGATTCACAAGAGAAGACGACAGAAAACGAAGATTCTTTAGGGTAAAGTTTACCCTTGCTTCATTAAATTGTCCCCTCTACAGCTTCTTTGCTTTTTCGCTGTTCTTTTGCGTTTAGGAAAATGTGCGGTTCATGCATGTGGGAATTGAAACATGACGAGGAGTTTTAAGTCATGTTGTTCGAGGAGCAGGGATGGAGACAGCTGGGTAACCACTCGCCTTCCGGCAATCTGGCCGGGGTGCCATACTTGCCACGAGTGACATGTGAGTTGAGCTTGGTTCCAGAGAGAGTAAAATTCCAACTCAGAAATAGACCTTTCCGAGCTCCAGTTCAGCCTGGAATGCGAGCGCTAGAGACTGGCATTAGAAATCTCATTCTCAACAAACAAAGTTAAAATAAGTACATGTATGTTTGTCAACTTGTGTCAGGCTCGATACAACATCATTTAACAAACATCTCTCGTTGTTTCAGCACTGCGAACATGGCTCCACACAGAAGGGATGCAATTTTCAAGCTCATTAATGTTTCGTTTGCTCCACCAAATTGCACGGATCCCCTCGTCAAAGGTGAGATAATTTTATGGCGGTGCAGTATTCTTTAATTATATTTTGAATATATAGGAAGTATTATACTTGGACATAAACTATCAAGCAATAAAGGCGACAAAATAAAGGCGATTAACGTGCTAGTATACTAGCGATTAGTCTGCTAGTATATTCTACATCTATTGTATTACGGGTCTAAAGAACCAAACCGAACTTGAAGTAATTACGTGTGGCTGACGTGAAGCGAGGGAAAACGTGTGAGAGCGAGTAGCGATTGGTTTCGGTCTTACTTCCGATTGGATGGAAAAGTGGCGCGAGTTTTTTTAAGCCAATCGTGTAGCGTAATAATGTAAAACCAATAACTCTTCTACGCTCAAGCGAAAACTGCTCTATGTGATGGAATTATCGAGAAGTAGTGAGGTTTTTGAAAGTGAAAGTGAAATGGGTTTCAGAATTGTGAGCGCATCCCTTGCTAGTAAAGAAACTAATGCCGGAAACTTTTAGACAATAGTCCTTAAACATACTACGTACATTTTTGATGTGTTGTTCATTCAATGTGTTATGGAGGGGTTCTTTGTGTTTTTTAAGATCTAGATTTGGAGATAAGCCATGGAAAAAGTATTCTTATAACCGGAAATGCAGGTAATTAAATTCTTTGATAGAAAGGTTACCTCACTGGCCGGAAAATCGAACCATTGCAAATGTTGCAACTTGCACTTTACTTCTGGCCTATAGAACCAAGACCTGTAATTTCGCCGTCAAAACAAATATCTCTCCAACCACTAAGTTACCAAAATACTGACAGACTTAGAAAGCTTGTTTTTATAGAAAATGCTCATTGCAGAGAGGAGGGAAAGTCGCAAGGAAACTATTTGGGTCAAGCTAACAAGTATCTTTACTCAGAATATAATCAATGGTCATCTTTTTCTAAAGTTTATTTTTTGGAATCGTTATCCATAGGAAGTGGAAAGAGTTCGCTATTTAGAATCCTTTGTGGAATATGGAGTCCTCTTTCAGGTACAAGTTGCTTCGGTATAATTATTCTAAATATTTTCTGGACTAAGTAAGTACACCTTTAATATTATCAAGGTACTTCTTCAGTTTCGAAATCAAAACTGTTACCAACGAAGGCCCTGTTTAAAAATTTATGACAAATAAATTAGTATATGTTTTTTCTTTACATTTTCAGTTAATATATGTTAGCTTTCGAGGAAAGTGAAGTCTATAGATATAGCTTTACAGAAATCATGCCTAAGTGTTTCTAGTATTTTTGCTTGGATTCGAATTTTCGGTCGCAAATTATAACCAATCACAGACACTAAACGAATCGCCTCGAAGCCACGTCATACAGTGGCGACATGTCACTAATATAAAATTTTATTTGAGTTTTGCTCAACGTCTTTTCATAGGGGAGGTCTTGGGATTCCTTCCGTTCAATCCTAAAGCTGTCTTCTTTTTACCCCAAAAGACGTTTCTAACGGACGGTACATTACGACAACAGGTAAACTCAATCACAAAATATTAGCAATCTTACTTACTATCTTACTTACTAAAGAATTTACAGTAGTCGAACGAGAGAAAAAAGAGAGGACTGCCTGAAAGTACGCACACCGTGTAAAGCTATTTCAAGAAATGTGTTTGAAAGGAAGGTTTATTAGAAGACTTTTCCTGCATCAAAAACCAAATAGACGTAAGATACTCCAAATGTACGTATCAAACAAGTAATGACATATCATGGGCTTCCATTCAATATTGAAACTGTTTTGAGCTACGTAAATAAATATTTAGGGAGGCGCGGTGGCCTCATGGTTAGTGCGCTCGTCTCCGGATCGACCGGTCCGGGTTCGAGCCCTGGCCGGGGACATTGTGTTGTGTTCTTAGGCAAGACACTTTACTCTCACAGTGCCTCTCTCCACCCAGGTGTATAAATGGGTACCGGCGAACTTAATGCTGGGAGTAACCTTGCGATGGACTAGCATCCCATCCAGGGGGGAGTAGAAATACTCCTAGTCGCTTCATGCTACAGAAACCGGGATAAGCATGCAGACTTTACCTTACCTTTACCTAAATAAATATTTAGCAATAACTGCAAAATGCAGAATATATTTTAATATAACTCAACAAAATTTGTATAAATCGCATTCTTTGCTCGTTTTCTAGTTAACTTACCCTTACGAAGATCCCTCTTATGGAGATAACTCAGGTAATAATAGTTTATGGAACAGGAAACATGTTTTTGGCCTATTTATGTTTGGGAATACATACTAGCTGATGTCCACGTCCCGTCTCCGAGAACTGACAAAGCCGGCGTTTTTGTCAGCTGATTTGCTAAGCAACGCTACAAGTTTCCATTACGACATGCTGACGTGACTAGTTTCGGAGAGGTCATTAGTAAAAGTGCTTGGTTTTGAATGGATGATAAGGATCAGAAACTGTTCGACGCTGGAACGACGATTTACCAAGAGTGGTATTTGTTTTCTAGACTGTGTTTACAATATTGTTGACTTAAGTTTCTTCTGTTGTAGGTTCGTGTGCCGAAAGCAGTGAAAATGTGAAACTTCTTGATCTTCTGGAAAATGTTGGATTGGTAAATTTCTTACTTTTTTGTTTTTAATAATAATAATAATAATAATAATAATAATAACAATAATAAGAAGAAGAAGAACAAAAAAAATAACAATAATAACAATGGTTCATTAACCATGCAAAAAAATGGCTCTTCATCTGTCACTGACTAATAAATTACAAAGCTCACTAAAACTAAATCTGGCTAACGAGTAAACAGAAAAAAACAGTGATTACGTGTAGACACTCAATGTATGTGCAAAGTTAAAACTATTTACTATTAAAATGTCTAAAAAGGTGATGTGTCTCGTGGGAATGTTTAAAAGAATTTCATTTAAGATAAAGCATACAATGTTAAGAATTTATGTAATTTACAACTAAAAATGTAATAATCACCACAAGTTTCAATATTTTTCGGAAGACTATTAAATAGACACGCAGCAGTATCCTCAAAGGTTCTGTTTTCATTGGGGACTACAAGCCTGTTTTAGTTGCTCGTTGTAAAGACAAATAGGATGGCCAAGAAGGATCATGAAGTGTTTTAAATGTTGATATAATTAAATTATAGTCCTACCTACGTTGTACTTCTGTGAAAATATTCTTTAGGAATTTTGAGAAAACATCTCATGAGCTCGTGAAATCGATTCGTGAAGTAGCACATTTAAACCTGTGCCAATGGATATTTCCCGTTCGCAGAAACCTCTTAATTGTAAGAGAACAGTTTGTCCTGATTCCACTTACATTCAAAGAGTACTTTTCAAACTTCCCTTACTCCCCTGAGAGGACCCTTTTTCTGACACCACGAGCGTCCATTTTATAGGACACGTATTCTGGTTTACGTTGCTAGGGTATCCTGTTAAGGAGACCCTTATTCTGATTCCAAGGGTTTCTTGTGTAGCCTACGAACAAGGTCTACTCCAAAATCTGCCAAGGGAGAGTTTTCTCGCAGGTTGTCTGGTTTTCAAACTATCCTTCGGATGTTTCATCTGATTATTCTTCATTGTAATTTTAACAATGCTATTCTGTTAATTTTGCTTCTTCAGACATCTCTGTGTACCCGAGTTGGTGGTCTTGATAACCCTGTGGTTTCCAATTGGTAAGTATTTGTAGTTTTGCTTTACCAATCCTTACAACAGGGAAATTAGGAATTCTCTTGTACCTCGCAGAAATTGCCAAAGCTGAAAACGTTTATCAATATTTTTCTAATTCAATATTGATCAAGCACTCAAGCACGGATGCCTCTTTTTTCATGCCCCTACCCTGCCCAAGAATGTTCAAAAACCCGTGTTTGAACAGTACGGACCAGAGGTTTATCTACTCACGTCGACTTTCATCCGCGGTCGAACACTTAAAGCACACAACAGTTAGCATCAAAGCCTGTCAAACTGAGAAAGCTCTCGCCAACTGTCATACATGAAAATGATTTGAGCTGGGTCAGATTTGACGAGGGTTGAATTCTAAGTTAACTCAATCTGCCTTGCTTGTCACTACCATGGAGTCGCCAAACGATTGACTATGAACGAGCTTGGTGGCGAGTACAGTCAAGTGGAGAGCTCCGCATCCTTCACCTAACAGAATTGAATGGCAGGCTAAAGTAGTTGCAGATCTAAATTAGATAGCTGCTTGTCCTGAGTAAAATAAAATGTTATTTATCTGATATAGGGAGGACATGTTGTCCCCTGGAGAGATGCAGAGGCTGTCCTTCGCACGTTTGTTCTTTCACCGACCTCTAGTAGCACGTACGTAGACTTGAATTACTTCTTTGGGAACAATTGACAGAACTAGCAGTTTGATTCACAGCCGTAGTCACTTTTAATTTTTGGTTTTGGTTTATTTTCTCCCTTCAGTTCTTGATGAAGCTACAAGCGATTTAGATGTGGCCTCGGAGACCAGACTGTACTCATCTTGTAAACAGCTTGGTATTACAGTCGTTAGTGTCGGCCATAGAAAGTCACTGAGAGAGGTATGTAATAGACCAATTTCGATATATTAAGATTCAGCCTAACACAGTAGACCTCAGCGCGAGGCTCTGGGGAATAAACTCCACAAACTCTAGTTATTCCCCAGAGCCTCTTAGGTCCATTGTTTTAGGCTGAATTTTAATATATCAAAATTGTTCTATTCGTGCGACAGTTAAACTTCATGCTCTTATGTTCTCACTTTTTGTTGGCGCTTTCAATATTTGTATCCTATGACGTCATTCTACAGAGAGCCATGTAGCTTCTCTGATAGGTCAGTACACAGTTGTGAATTTTGCGCTGAATTGCAATGCGCATTTTTACTGAACATAGTTTTTCGCGTCATTAGCGGCACACGAGCGCGTGCGAATACTCACAGGGGTAAGCTTGACCAAGAAAAGATGATCGTTTTCTTTTAAACCAGTGCCGCGACTACCATTTTTAATACATCAAATTAAATGACATACAGGTGATTACAGTATAAAACGATTTAAACAAAATATAAAAGGTAAGATTTCTGCAAAGAGATATCATTTGTCGGGTTTATACGAATGCAGCGAATTCTTTCATTTTAATTGCTTCATAATTTTCATTAATATTTATCCTTTTTTGTCTTTTTCTCGTTTTTTATTCTTTAGCTCCACGACTTTAATTTGGAACTGGACGGTGCAGGAGGGTGGGAATTCAAGAAAATCAGAGATGAATAGAACATGTTTAGGAAACGCAAATTTCCGGAATATCTTTGTGGTATATATCACATGTTTATGAACAGGGCAACCCTTGATGTTTTTCCTAAGATATTGTGGTTTTGTTTTTGTTTTGTTTCGTTATTTTTATGGTAGTAACGTTTGTTAAATTATATAATGGTTCAGTTTAGATGTGTAATTATCACGAACATTGTGCAGTTTTCAACTGAATAATGAAATTAGCATTCATATTATGCAATAGTTCAATTAATATAAATATATAGTCATCCTTTACATTATGCAATGGTGCTATCTATATAAATATGGAGTTATCATTTATACTTTGAAATAATTCAATTCAACTATGCAAGCATCATATTATGTAATGGTGCATTCTATATAACTATGCCGTCATCATTTATATTATGAAATAGTTCAAGTTCAAGTTAAATAAATATATAAATTTGAATTCGTCATTATATTATTTAATTGTTCAATTTTACTATGCAGTGATCATTTATGCTATGTAATGGTGCGATTTAAAAATGATTTCATATTCAGTTTCACAATGTTTGTAAGTCTCAGTCGATGGCATGCAAATCGATGTTATTCATTACCAACCGCTTACCCTAAGTTATGGCATTTTGAATTATTTTGTCCAACGATTGCTTTGATGTACAACGTTGTTTCATCTTGTTAAATCGAAAAGACCAAAGAAAAAAACTTTGCATTCGTACCGAAGGTCAACATAAACCTTTGAATTTTGTTCAGGTTGAGTAGTGGCCAAATGTTAGACTTTGTGGCACAAAACAAAAACGTAAACAAACCCTCGAGAGTGCGCAGAACGGACTGGGGATCATCTGTTAAATAACGTGAAATATTTGAACTACGTCGTGATTAAATTTAAATATGTAATGATTCTATTTATAGATGGTAATAGTGTGTTTTGGATGATCTAAAGGAATGGTAAAATTCAAATTATTTAACAGCTCAATTCATTTTGTTATGTTATATTTAAGTTATGTCGTGGTAAAAAGAAGTTTCTAAAAGAACCAACAGTATTTACATTGTTGCCAAGTAGCCAGGCCAAGTAGCTTACATTAGTAACGTAATACTAGGAATTTTTTTTGTAACGTAATGTGGTTTCTTTTATTTAATTTTTATGTGAACGAAGAGTTGTATTGATGTTTGCTATGAAAAGAAAAACCAACAAGAATTAGAAAGGCTTTTTTCCTATCTCACGAATTTTGATAAATGTTACTTTTGTGACATTGTCCAATTAAAAGATTAGTAACAATTCAGTGTCTCACTTCCTTGTTTTGCGATGCTGTAGAAATCATATTAGAAGCCCTGGCCTACATTTGCTTAAAGGGGTCTTTGAAACATCCCTGTTTGCATCAGTAGTTCGTATAGTGTGATCGTCCGGGTTAGGGTCATGACGGGACGCACGGGGCTTCTACTATAAGTATCGCAGAGAAATGGTAGGAAATTTTCCTAGCATTCCTTACATACTCTCACTAGGGTTCTTCGTTTTGCGGCCAGTGAAGCGTCATAATCTGTTTCAGTGACATGTCGATGATATGAAATGAAAAATAAACCAGAAAGGGCGAATGAAACATGAGAGAAGCTTTAAAATGAAGTCACGATATTAATAGTGCTTTAAAAGTAAATAGTGCGTTCGAGTCATTTCCGATACTTTCAAACGATGGCGGACTCAGCTGATGCCAATATCTGGGACAAAACGAAAGACTTGGGCAGAAAAAAAAAACGTGAGCGGACAAAACCTGGGAATGCCGATAAATCAAGTAATCCTGCAATTGACAATAAAAATAAACGGTAAAAGTTTGCGACGTTTCGACCGCTCTTCGGTCATTATCAAGCAAGATGTAAGAAGTAAAATTTGCATAGATATATATAGCTACAAAGAGGTAAGAATGTGTGAAAATTATTAATGAAGTAAAAATATGTAAAAATTATGTAAAAGAATTAACAAAGTAGTGCTTAAAACAATAAAAACATTTTCGTGAGGAACATTCTTTGGCCCCTAAAGATCTTACTAATAACTTTTCGATTTTAAAGAAATGTACAACCAAGTTTGACTGTCTTATTTTCGAAATGTTTTTTATTCACGAACTGAGACCAAGTCTCAATGTACAATCTGACTCTATTCGTGTGAAAGTTTTTAAATAATCTTACATGTTTTTATTGTTTTAAGCACTACTTTGTTAATTCTTTTACATACTTTTTACATATTTTTACTTCAGTAATAATTTTCACACATTCTTACCTCTTTGTAGCCATATATATCTATGCAAATTTTACTTCTTACATCTCGCTTGATAATGACCGAAGAGCGGTCGAAACGTCGCAAACTAATCCCGCAATGATGAACGAATTACGCAACATTAACCTTCGTCTCCTTCTCCCCCTGAACCAAGTTTAAATCTACGAACTGAACTTAAAGATACCAAAGTGTTTACGTATGGATGTTGAGCGTGGCGAGCAGAAATAAATGTCTTGTTTACCCAATGAAAGCCATCACAATAAACTCTGAGCTTGCATCGAGATGCTTGTCCGGGCGTAAAGGAGCGTTTGATTAATCAATCTAAAACAGATCTTAAGAAATAAAAACCCAGATGATCTGGAATACTTGTCTGAGTATGTCGTTTGCAGTGGGAGCCACGTGCAGTATTATCATGCTCGGCAATTGAAGTTATTGTGTAGAAAATATCGCACAATTACACAGCCGAGCGCAAAAAAACAAGGCGCGAGGAGAAACTTAGCACATGGAGCTAAGATAGATTGTCAGTGCTTTAGGTGACCATGCACGGCTACCAATGGCTTGGCCAATTGCTTGGCCAATGGCTCGTACACGCAACGAATCGTAAAAGCCCGTAAGTAATGACCTCCGAAAGAAGTGGGCCAACCGCCCATCCCCTCAAAATATATAAACTAGGGCTTAAAAGTATAATTATTTTTCCAATCAATAACCTGAATAACGATAAACTGATGACGATTCAACTAGGGAAGATATAGCTTATTCCTGAAGGCGTCATGAAGCGCCGTGGTAAAACAAGCCCCGCAAATTTTCATCAAGTAACAAGAAGGTACTAACAGGACCTTTTCTTCAAATTGAAATTACTAAAATTGACAACTTTGCATCATTTTTAACAGGAACGCTTAAAAAGAATGTTTAATCATCTTGAAATTAAAAACTCGCCCAGAGCAGTTAAATATTTATAAAGCAGACTAACGTAGCAGTGCATCATAAACAGTAAAAAAAGGTTAAGGTATCTTACATCACAGTCTAAATATAAAGTGACCACCCATGTGCCAGCAACATAAATTTGAACTGGAACGAAGAATTTCTGAACGATTTATAAGAACTCAGTGTTTTCACGAATTACACCCACAGCCTTCGAGGAACGCAGCCCTGTTCTCATAGAATTTAACCAAAAAAAAAAAAAGGTAAGAACAACTTACAGTAGAAGTCATTTGCGTCCCTTCATTAGATGAGAGATTCTCGCCCATATCAACTTTCTTTTCTCTCGTAAGTTCTCGCGCGTTTAGAGATGCGCCACACTCGCGTTTTAGGTGCAGGGATCCCAACCAATGATTACTTAACTTTTTAAAGATGCTACTTTTAGCCCTCCCCCAAATCTACACACGTGTATTTCTTTTGTGGAAAAATATTGATTTGAACAGTGTTTAGGTTGCAGAATTTCGCCCATATCAGCTTACTTTTCCCTCGTAAGTTCTCCCGCGTTTAGAGATGCACCACACTCGCGTTTTAGATGTGGTGATCCCAACCAATGCTTACCTAGCCTTTTAAAGATGGTACTTTTAGCCCTTCCCCAAATCTACCCACAGGTATATCACTTGTGGAAGTCTATCGATTTGAACAGTGCTTGGGTAACACATTCTCGCCCATATCAATTTTCTTTCTTTAGTAAGTTTTCGCGCGTTTAGAGATGCGCCTCACTCGCGTTCTAAGTATGTCATTGGCAGTAGAAGCCACGTGCAGTATTATCATGCTCGGCAATTGAAGTTATTGTGTAGAAAATATCGCACAATTACCCAGCCGAGGGCAAAAAAAAAAAAAAAAAGTGGAGAAACTTGGTACATGGAGCTAAGATACATTGTCAGTGCTTTAAGTGACCATGCACGGCTACCAATAACTTGGCCAATCGCTTGGCCAATGGCTCGTACACGCAACGAATCGTAAGAGTCTCGCGTGTTTTCGCGCGTTCAGAGGTAAGCCACACTCTCGATTTCGGTGTTAGCATCTCAAACTATGCTTACTAAACTTTTTAAAGATGCTACTTTAAGCCCTCCCTCGAATCTACACACGCGTATTTTACTTGTGGAAAACTGTCGATTTGCACAGTGTTTAGGTTGGAGATTCTCGCCCATATCAACTTTCTTTTCTCTCGTAAGTTCTCGCGCGTTTAGAGATGCGCTACACTCGCGTTTTAGCTGCGGGGAGCCCAACCAATGCTTACCTAACTTTTTAAAGATGCTACTTTTAGCCCTCCCCCAAATCTACACACGCGTATTACACTTCTAGAAGTCTATCGATTTCGACAGTGCTTGGGTGAGAGATTCTCGCCCATATCAACTTTCTTTTCTCTAGTAAGTTTTCGCGCGTTTAGAGATGCGCCACACTAGCGGTTTTGGTGTCGGGATCTCAAACTATGCTTACTGGAATTTTTAAAGATGCTAGATTTGGCCCTTTCTTAAATCTACACACCTGTATTTCACTCGCGAAAGTCTATCGATTTGGACAGTGTTTGGGTTGGAGATTCTCGACCATTTATATTTTTTTCTCTCTCGTGTGTTTTCGCGCGTTTAGAGATGCACCACACTCCCGATTTCGGTCTCGGCATCTCAAACTATGCTTACTGCACTTTTTAAAGATGCTAGATTTGGCCATTCACAAATCTACATACGTGTATTTCACTTGTAAAAGTCTATCAACTTGGACAGTGTTAGCGTTGGAGATTCTCGTCCATATCAACTTTCTTTTCTTTCGTAAGTTCTCGCGCGTTTAGAGATGCGCCACACTCGCGATTTTGGTCTCGGTATCTCACAATACGCTTATTGGACTTTTTAAAGATGCTAGCTTAGGCCCTTTCTCAAATCTACACACGTGTATTTAACTTGTGTTAGTTTGTCGCTTTGGACATTGCTTAGTTTGGAGACTCTCGCCTATTTATATTTTTATCTCTTGCGTGTTTTCGCGCGTTTAGGGATGCGTCACTCTCGCAATTTCGGTGTCTGCATCTCAAAGTATGCTTACCGGACTTTTGGAAGATGCTAGATTTGGTCCTTTCTCAAATCTACACAAGTGTATTTTCACTTGTGGAAGTTTATCGATTTAGAGAGTGTTTGGGTTGGACATTCTCGCCCCTGTCAACTTTCTTTTCTCTTGCAAGTTCTCGCGCGTTTAGAGATGCGCCACACTCGCGTTTAAGTTGCAGGGATCCTAACCAATGCTTACCTAACGTTTTAAAGATGATACTTTAAGCCCTCCCCCAAATCTACACGCTTGTATTTTACTTCTGGAAGTCTATCGATTTGGACGGTGTTTCAGTTCCAGATTCTCGCCCATATCAACTTTCCTTCCCCTTGTAAGTTCTCGTGCGTTTAGAGATGCGCCACAGTCGCGTTTTAGCTGCGGGGATCCCAACCAATGCTTATATAACTTTTTGAAGATGCTACTTTTAGCCCTCCCACAAATCTACACACGCGTATTTCACTTGTGGAAGTCTATCGATTTGAATAGTGTTTAGGTTAAAGATTCTCGCCCCTATCAACTTTCTCTTCTCTCGTAAGTTCTAGCTCGTTTAGAGATGCGCCACACTCGCGTGTTACGTGCGGGAATCCCAAGCAAAGCTTACCTATCCCTTTAAAGATGCTACTTTTAGCCCTCCCCCAAATCTACACACGTGTATTTCACTTGTGGAAGTCTATCGATTTGGATAGTGCTTGGGTGAGAGATTCTCGCCCGTATTAACTTTCTATTCTCTAGTAAGTACTCGCGCGTTTAGAGATGCGCCACACTCGTGGTTTTGGTGTCGGGATCTCAAACTATGCCTACTGGACTTTTTTAAGATGCTAGATTTGGCCCTTTCTAAAATCTACACACGTACATTTTACTTGTGGTAGTCTCTTACTTTGGACAGTGCTTGGGTTGGAGATTCTCGCAAATTTATACTTTTTTTTTCTCTCGAGTGTTTTCGCGAGTTTAGAGATGCGTCACTCTCGCGATTTCGGTATGGGCTTCCCAAACTATGCTTACTGGACTTTTCGAAGATGATAGATTTGCCTCTTTCTCTAATCTACACACATGCATTTTACCTGTGGAAGTCTATTGATTTAGACAGTGTTTAGGTTGGACATTCTTGCTCATTTCAACTTTTTTCACTGCGTGAAAGCTAAAATATTCTAGAGTATTCTAGACTCGAATATGTGATTGTGACGCAATAGAATCCTAGAGTATTCAAGCCGCACACAACACGTGGCGTACACCTGGAATATTCGTGTCGAATATGGTGGAATACGCTCCGTTCATAATCGTTCGAGGATTTTCGTTAAAATATACCACACATCTGTCGTACTCCTAGAGTATGATGGCGAACCCTTTGTAAAAAGAACTTTATAAAAGAAGGTAACAGTCCGGGTGCATAGCATTCTCCTGGAAACAAAATTTAGACTATGAATTCAAAGTATGTGCGATCTGCGCGTGTATACGTTTATCCTCGAATACGTGATCTTGACGCCAAAGCTATAGAATTCTAGAGTATTCATGGCGTGTACAACCGTGACGTGGACCTGGAAAATTCTTATCGAATATGGGCATACGGGAGGAGCACGACCGTATATTCGTTCGTTGACCAGAACAATTGTACTTTTTTGGTTCATGTTGTCGGCGCAGCGCATGTGTTTCGCTTGAGTCAAGAAATTTACACACTTTGTTGTAACTTCGAATTCCCGTCATTCGGTTTTGACCGACGTTTTCGGGATAATCACTACAAAGCGATTTCTCTTTGTGTGACCCGTCTCGTCTGAAGTGGTTAAGTGCTGCACAGCACGAAACCACAAATTGGACACTACGGGATACGTAAAGTTCCGCAAAGTTAAACTGACTAGCGACACGTAAAGCTGCGCAAAGTTTGGTTAGTAAGAGGAATCAAGCTCGTTTCGGAGAAGTTTTGGTGTATTCAGCGGAGAAAGTCCCGAGACCTTCAGACAAATATCTTTTCTCTGTGGGATGAGTTTAACTCCGGAGCCCGCAGGGCAACGAAACTCCTAAATAACGGCCCAATAGCTTCCTCAGTCGACTCCCTGCCATCATATCAACATTGCATTACGTTTGAACAAGAAATCGCAAAACGTATTACGACGACGAAAACACTTCAATCAGATTTTTTCCTCGAGGTTAAGCTTAAGTTTCCAGGGTAAACTTCAGTTGTAAAGTTTGCTTAAGATGTATGGAATTGCCTCTGGTTGTAAATGTTTCTTTATCAAGCAGAAGCTATACATTGGAAGTTAATGTAACCTTGATTTCAAAAGGGACAGCGATGGGAATGATATTGAATAAAACCATTAAATCAAACTATTGTGTAAAATTTACTGATTGATTTATTACGATATTTTCCTTAGTACTGCAAGGTTGATTTGAGGTTTCCCAGTATGGATTTACACATAAACTTAACTAACCTTTTATGCGTATTGTATTTTAATCATAGGATGAAGTAAAATTGGTAATGCCTTACATGTATGTATAATCCCTGACATCCTTACTTGAAGAAAAAAAAAAAGGAAAACCTGTGAGGAAGAACTCTGGCTTACAAGATACATGTATGTATTTATGACTATTTAGGGGTCATGGAGACTTTTTAAAGTGCCACTGAAACGAAATTTTCGTACTCTCTTTTTTTAGCCCAATTTATAGTTTCAAACGTGCTTAAAATAATGGTGAACTTTATTTCTGTCAAATCCTAACGGAAAGTGCTCTTTTTAGCTGCTGAAATCGACTTTTTGGAGCAAAACTGTGTCCGGGCTCTGGAACCGAGTTTAAGGACCTTGTGACGTCACTGGTTGTATTCACGCAAGAAGCGCTTAAGATTCTCTCTTGTTTTCACTTGATTCATTTGAGTTTATTCTTCATACTATCGATACCTACTAGTTTCCTACCTTGTAATTTCAGTCCAGCCTTGACAGGAAATACACATCATAAACGTTGGAGGGCGCCAAAGAATGTAGATTCACCAAAATGAATGCTACAGATTAGAACAGCTCAGTATACTTTTCGAACATCTTGAGTACTCGATTGGAGATTTCGAAGACGAGTGTGGCAACTTTTGTATCACGTCCTGAAGCCTAAACACGATATTTCGTCGTCTGTTTTCAGCCTGGTTCTGAAATTTGGATTCTCACGTTTATCTAAGGTCTATTAACAAGGTTCGAATATATCCTCGGCAAGCCGTAAGCGCATCAGCCATCCGCACAATCATGAAGTTATTAACGGTCCACAAGCTTTGAGTCGAGTACTTCTTTGCACACAGAGAGCATCTTTTTATGATACTAATAAGTGAGAGTTCTTGTGGTAGACAAAATGTATCTTTGAAAATTGTGATCCGCAGCAGGGTTTGCTTTATCGCCGCATACGTATCAGTGTAAACAAAGCGGGAATTTCGCTTCTCTTTTACACGTATTTCCCAATTGTAATATTTCACGGCCGATGGATAACTTGGAGTTCTTTAGCACATACTTATGTCTATGATCTTCATTTAATAGTATTCAAGTTCAAAGCAATTCGTTAAACGTCACTAGTTTATTATTTAGTCGAAGGTTTATTAAACAGAATTTGAACTAATTTGCATATATGACCTTTCGCCGCCGACATTGTCACGCTTTCTCTCGTTTCCTGAAAACATATAATTGAAGGGTTATGGCAGCTAAGTTTACCTTTATAGTTTAAATTCGCTCCCTCATATAAAAGAAGAGTGTTTCTTAAATTGTTGCTGTTGTGATAACTTGTAGGATGTAGCAGATACAACTAGAATAAAGGTCACTGTGGCACAATCTCGTCCGCGGTGAAACTCACAAAGCGTCCGGTTTCCTCGAAGCGAAGCGACTCGAAAACTCGAAACGTTGTTGCTACGATTCGTGCAGCAGCACTCCGGATAATATTTTCAAAAGCCGCTTTCTCTTGTTTTCATGTCTTTTAACTTTATGAGTGTAGATATTGTTTAATTGAGTGCTGGCCATTTCACTAAGAGTCCCGATCATTTTGCGATCTAAGAACTCCCACTCGTTTGCTTGCTTACATAAAATATCCAATTAAATAGACTGAAAAGCCCCAGGATCGACTCTCCACCTCTTCATGTCTAAGGCTATTGTTATTATCTGCTTTACAGCCCTGAGATGTCCTTAAGATGTTTTTTGGGGGGCTTCGAACAGTATTCCCTTCTCCCATAATCACTCTAAATTTTCAGCGCGGCATGAGAGCAATACAACCAGTGACGTCACTAGGCTGTTTTGGCCGCGCCAAGATGGCCGCCAATTTTGGGCTTAACCAGCCAATTTCGAACGGCTGAAAAAGCAGTTTTCGCTTACCGTATGCGAAAAAAAAGTCTGCAGTGTTTCCAAGTAAGGTTGAAACTTTATTACTAAGCAAAAATCTCACATACGAAAATTTCGTTTCAGTGGCACTTTAAGATTTATTTTTGTAAGAGCTTCTGAAAAATTATATTGGCAAGCAAATTTTAGCATTTCACCAGTCAGTCTCTATATATTTTACATATAAACAAGGTGATTTGCAGATCTGTTTTCAGAGTGCTCAGTAGTAAACTACAGCGTGATTATAACAGATGATGAACTGAGCAACTGTAGATCTGACTTGACATTTTATTACTATTTAGTTTGTAGTATACAATTTGTGTGCAGCACTCATGAGATAAAATTGCCAAATGCGAATTTACATCATTACACTGATTTGAAATACACATGCAACTGTTGGAAATATGATAGCTACAATAAGTGAATGTTTTTACAAAAAAAAAGGAAAGTTGGAAATTATAGATAAACACTGTTACTATTGTGTAACAACAGAAGCTTTAAAAGTTAAAATTAAGCATTTTTTCAGGAAGAATTTGTTTACGTGTCTACATGAAGTTATCAGTTCATTCCATTTATTCAGCGAGGCTAACTCAGGTTTACAAAGGTACTTCTCACAGAGGCATGGGTTACATCGATTTGAAGTGGGGTTATATGGGGCAGCTTGCTTTAAAATCTTTCAAGTGACTTTGAACTTTGATTTATTGTCAAAGTCACTTGGACGCTGCCCAATATAACCCCACTTCAAATCGATGTAACCTACGCCTCTGGGAGAAGTACTTTATTATTTATAAACCTGAGTTAGCCTCTCTGAACAAACAGAATGAACTGATTAGATAACTTCATGTAGACATGCAAACAAATTTCTCCTAAAAAATGTTAAATGTTAAATTTTAAATTTTACATCTTCTCTTGTATTTCAATAATAACAGAGTTTATTTGTAATTTCCAACTTTCCTTTGTTTTGTAAAAGCATTCACTTATTTTAGCTATCACATTTCCGATGGTTGCTTGTGTATTCAAATCAGTGTAATGATGTAAATTCCCATTTGGCAATTTTATCTGATGAGTACTGCACACAAGTTGTGTTGTACGAAACTAAATACCGGTAGTAATAAACTGTCAAGTCAAATCTACATTTGATCAGCTCGTCATCTGTTATTTTATATATACATTATATTAAGGTACATGTAAACCCTGTTTCATCGATGACTGCTACAAATTTCAAGACAATTTGCTATAGTAATGTCAAACTACAGTGGAACTTTGATATAATGAAGTGCCAAGGAATTGGCAAAGCATGTTCACTATAACAGGGTTTCGTTGTATCAAGGTTCTTTTCCGTATAGTCTACTATTACTGGGGCCATGAAAATCATTCGTTATACTGAGGACCTCATCATATAGAGGTTCATTAAATCGAGGCTCCACTGTACTAACCATATTCCTTCCAAAGGTAAATATTGAAAATTGAGTTTTATTACTCATTTAGGTTATTAGCCTAAGTTGGAATTTGTTTGCATGTCTACATGAAGTTATCTAATCAGTTCATTCTGTTTGTTCAGAGTGGCTATTGGCTATTAGCCACTCTTTTCAGGTTAAGTGCTGAAAATTCAGAACAATGTTGAATTTGATACTCAAATTTTGATTGGATTAATTAACGCATAGAAAGCTTGCACCATATCTAGCAAAAATTAAAGGCTTCTAGAGCTTGCCTACCTTTTTCAGTGCAAAGTGAAACATAATCAGTAACCTTGAACATTGTTGCTTGAATCGTTTTGAATGTTTGTAAGCCCACAAACTCTGGCTCTCACATCCTTTCATACTTTGTTTGCACTTTAAACTTGATTAATGTGCAACACAACTCTCTCTTCTCTCAAAGGCATCTTAAGTATGTTTTTGCATGCAGTAGAAACCCAGGTGCTTACAGTGTAGCTTTCCAAATGTGATAAAACCTTTTGGTCATCAATTCTGTCGACACTTAGTGTTGATCTCAGGACTCGGTTTGAATTTTCAGCTCTTTGTCTTGAGGTTACCCTATATATTTCAGAGTGTTTTGCACCCACACCATTTAGCATGTCTAGTTAAAGCCAATAAAGCTGGCTATCAATCTACACGTACATCTACATGTATACCAAGAATTTTGAAATAAAATGAATTGTCAAATTTTTCAGGGTTTCTCTATGCGAGCGTCCAAATCACTTTTTGAAAGCTAAGTCAGAGTGAGTCTGCCTCAAATTTTGGACAGTAGCTAGTTTATCATCCATGTCTATTAATTTTTATTTTGAAATATTTTTTCTCTGAGAGTGATTTTTGAATGATCACTCCACCATTCTTTAATCCTGGTTTGGAAATGTTCTGTAACTTTTTACTGCGATTGAATATGGTAACACGCAGGCAATTTTTTTAGTGTTTTGTGTCCAGAAACTGAGAAACAAATTAAATTAACAAGAAACAAAGTTCGCTTTGACTTGTACATGTAGCTTTCAAAATGTGATAATAATAATAATAATGGTTTGGACGCCAGCACTAAAATGTCTAGAAAAATTTGGCGATTCATTTTATTTGAAAGTCCTTGGTATAGTTTGATAGCCAGCTCTATAAGTTTTAATTTGATATGGGGTTTACATACAGTGTCTACAGATTAAATCGGATGCACTACATCCCTTTTGAGTGAGACACTTCTAAAGGTATATGGTAATGTTAAGAGGATTCCGATTGTTGAACCAAATAATAATGATGTTAAATATGCAAAGTAGCAATTCATTAATTCATCCTTAATTCTCTTTCGTGACATAGCAGCATCTAGTTCTAAAGTTTGCATACAAAATGTAAGTGTTTTTTAGACTGCTTCTCAGATGATTCCTTCTGCTTGTTCATAGTATAGCAGCATCTAGTTAGAAAGTTGTATGCAAAATGTTAAAGAAGAGTGGTTTTCAGACTTTGCTTCTCAAATGCTTCATTTTCCCCTTTCATAACACAGCAGCATCTAGTTATAAAGTTTGCAAAAAAAATGCTCTAGTGTTTTTTAAAGACTTTGCTTCTCAGATGGTTATGCTTTTTCATAACAAAGCAGCATGTTGATATAAAGTAAATGCATACAAAATGTTATGGTGTTTTTTTAGGTTTTGCTTCTCAGATGGTTCCTTATACTTTTTCATAACATAGGGTCTTGGCAATGTAAATTCTTCCATAGTTTGATGAAAATAAACATACACGAACAAGTAACAATATAAGTTTTATTATTTATAAATAAAGTATAAAATTTGAAATGAAATGAAGATGTCATAACGGCAGTTGTTTACTTTTGTTGGGATAACATACATATTAAATAAATAAAATAAATAAATAAATAAATATTGTCCTGGTAATTTTCTTTCTTTTGGGTGGGTTTTGTTAGGAATCCAAAGGAATTAAAAAGTGTGTCAGTTACACATGGCAGTTTGAACACAGTTTGGGGGATATACAAGCTTTGGTAAGGGTCCTCAGTACTTGGCGTCAGTATTCGATCACGTGTTCCAGTCGAACAGGAGACATGAATTGAAGTGTGTCGTTTAGGATACCTTAAAACCTCACGTATGCCTCAGTATTCAAACATGAACGCGTTTCACACTTCGCATGAGTCCCGTGTCCCAGTCGAACACCACAGAACACCTGAAGTGTGTCGTTCAGAATACCTTAAAACCTCACGTATGCCTCAGTATTCAAACATGAACACGTTTCATACTTCGCATGAGTCTCGTGTCCCAGTCGAACACCACAGAACACTTGAAGTGTGTCGTTTCGAATACCTTAAAACTTCACGTATGCCTCAGTATTCAAACATGAATACGTTTCATACTTCGCATGAGTCCCGTGTTCCAGTCGAACACCACAGAACACTTGAAGTGTGTCGTTTCGAATACCTTAAAACGTCACATATGCCTCAGTATTCAAACATGAACACGTTTCATACTTCGCATGAGTCCCGTGTTCCAGTCGAACACCACAGAACACTAGAAGTGTGTCGTTTCGAATACCTTAAAACGTCACGTATGCCTCAGTATTCAAACATGAACACGTTTCATACTTCGCATGAGTCTCGTGTTCTAGTCGCACGCTTCGAAACACACGCGTGTTGTCTGACTGAACTACGCGGTAGCGTATATTATCTGCATAAAACCCGTTCTTGGCGACGCAAGACATCTTTGGCTGTGAAAAATGTGACATGACTTTCGTATTCATAGCGTGCGATTCTCGATAATTGGAGCATACTTGACGTATTCATTAGTATTCGAAGACGTTCACGTCAGAAGTGGCGTCGTACATCTCGTGTTCCAGTCGCAAACTCTCGAACGACTGAGAGTATTCGAAAATGTTCGAGTCATAAATGATCGCTATATCTTCGAAGAACATCTAATGCAACATTAATCTACCAAAACGTGGCCCGTATGATTTATCGAACACTTCGAGTCATTCACGAGTATTAAATTTGAATACGGAAAAACAGGCCGGATTCCTATAGAATATTCCAGGTGTATTTCGAGTCAGCCGCAATCGAATACGTCAGAACATTGCGGCACACGCGGCGTACGCCGATCCGTATTCGAGCGAATTCGGGCCCGAATATTTGGCTTTTCGCGCAGTGTTTTTCTCTCGTAAGTTCTCGCGCGTTTAGAGATGCGCCACACGCGTTTTAGCTGCGGGGATCCCAACCAATGCTTACCTAACTTTTTAAAGATGCTACTTTTAGCCCTTCCCCAAATCTACACACGTGTATTTCACTTGTCAAAGTGCTCAAAGTCACCAACACATGGCTACAAAGACGTGATTTTAACCAACTTTGGGTCGATTTTTAGAATTTTGGCGATATTTCCGAGTGGCAAGGGCTCTAAACTAACTCGAGAGGACTTTGGTTTTTTGTGAAATGGGCAAAGAAAAAATTTTTAGACGCTTGGCTATTAGCAGTCTGGCCGAAATATAGCCACTTAGTGACTAGAAAGACGCTCAGATCTGACTACGCGCGGCGCGATTTTGGCCAACTTTGGGTCGATTTCCAGGAACTTGGGCGGTAATTCCGAGTCCCAGGGACTCTAAACCAATTTGGAAAGACTTTAGTTTTGAGTAAAATGGACAGAGGACAAATTTTTGAAGGCTTGGTTCTGAGCAGTCTGGCCCAAATATAGCCACTTAGTGATAGCCACTTAGTGATTAGAAAGTCGCCGAAACCGAGCTACGCGCAGCGTGATTTTGACCAACTTTAGGTCGATTTTTAGGAACTTGGGCGATATTTCCGTGTCCCAGGGACTCTAGACTAACTCGAGAAGACTTTGGTTTTCAGCGAAATGGACGGAGGGAAAATTTTTAACGCCTAGTTATAAGCAGTCTGGCCGAAATATAGCCACATGGTGACTAGAAAGTCGCCTAGAGTGGGCTACGCGCACCGTGATTGTGACCAACTTTGGATTGATTTCCAGGAACTTGGGCGATATTTCCGAGTCCCAGGGACTCTAAACTAATTCGAGAAGACTTTGGTTTTCAGCGAATTGGACAGAGGAAAAATTTTTGTACGCTTGGTTATGAGCAGTCTTGCCGAAATATAGCCACTTAGTGACTAAAATGTCGCCGACACCGGACTATGCGCAGCGTGATTTTGACCAACTTTGGGTCGATTTCCAAAAACGTGGGCGATATTTCGGAGTCCCAGGGACTCTAAACTAATTTGCGAAGACTTTGGTTTTCAATGAATTGGACAGAGGAAAAATTTTTAAACGCTTGGTTATGAGCAGCCTAACCGAAATATAGCCACTTACTGACTAGAAATTCGCCGTGACCGGGCTACGCGCTGCGTTATTTTAACCAACTTTGGGTCAATTTTTATGAACTTGGGTGATATTTCCGAGTCCCAGGGACTCTAAACTAATTCAAGAAGTCTTATTTTTATTAAAAGAGACAGAGGAAAAATCTTTAAACGCTTGGTTGTGAGCAGTCTCACCAAAATATAGCCCCTCCTTAACTCACTTAGTCTCTAGGAAGTCGCCGAAACCGGCCTGCGCACAGCGTGATTTTGACCAACTTTAGGTCGATTTTTAGGAACTTGGACGATATTTCCGAGTCCCAGGGACTCTACACTAACTCGAGAAGACTTTGGTTTTCAGTGAAATGGACGGAGGAAAAATTTTTGAACGCTTAGTTATAAGCAGTCTGGCCGAAATATAGCCACTTAGTGACTAGAAAGTCACCTAGAGTGGGCTACGCGCACCGTGATTGTGACCAACTTTGGATCGATTTGCAGGAACTTGGGCGATATTTCCGAGTCCCAGGGACTCTAAACTAATTCGAGAAGACTTTGGTTTTCAGTGAAATGGACAGAGGAAAAATTTTTAAACGCTTGGTTATGAGCAGTCTGGCCGAAATATAGGCCCTCTTTAACTCACTTAATGACTAAAAAGTCGCTGAGACCGAGCTTCCCGCACCCTGCTTTTGACCAACTTTGGGTTGATTTTCAGGATTTTGGGCGATATTTCCGTGTCCCAGGGACTCTAATTCGACTTAAAGTTGGTCAAAATCACGCTGCGCGTAGCCCGGTCTCGGCGACTCTCTAGACAGAGTCACTAAGTGAGTTAATATCAAGACCAGACTGCTCATACTGCGTTCAAAAATGTTTTCTTTTCTGTTCATTTTACTAAAAACCAAACTCTTTTCGAAGTAGTTTAGAGTCCCTAGGACTGGGAATTATCGCCCAAGTTCCTGGAAATCGACCTAAAATTTCTCAAAAATAACGCTGTGCGTAGCCCGGTGTGGGCGACTTTTTAGTCACTAAGTGAGTTAAAGAGGGGCTATATTTCGGCCAGACTACTCATAACCAAGGGTTCAAAAATTTTTCCTTTGTCCATTCCACTGAAAGTTTAAGTCTTTTCGAATTAGATTAGAGTCCCTGGGACTCAAAAATATCACCCAAGTTCCTGGAACTCGACCCAAAGTTGGTCAAAATCACGGCTGCGCGTAGCCCAGTCTCGACGACTTTCTAGTCAATAAGTGGCTCTATTTCGCCCAGAATGCTCATAACCAAGCGTTCAAAAATTTTTCCTTTGTCCATTTTACTGTAAACCAAAGTCTTCTCGAATAAGTTTAGAGTCCCGGGACTCGGAAATATTGCCCAAGTTCCTTGAAATCGACCTAAAGTTGGTCAAAATCACGCAACGAGTAGCCCGGTCTCGGCGACTTTCTAGTCACTAAATGAGTTAAAGAGGGCCTATATTTCCGCCAGACTGCTCATAATCAAGCGTTTAGAAATTTTTCTTCTGTTCCTTTCACTGAAAATCAAAATCTTGTCAAATTAGTTTACAGTCCCTAGGACTCGGAATTATCGTCCAAGTTCCCGGAAATCCCCCAAAGTTGGTCAAAATCACGTTGCGCGTGGCCAGTCTTGGCGACTTGAGGACTGTTTAAATCGGTAGACTTCCATTAGTGAAAAACACGTGTGTAGATTTGAGAAAGGGCCAAATCTAGCATCTTTAAAAAGTCGACTAGGCGTAGTTTGAGATGCCGACACCGAAGTCGCGAGTGTGGCTCATTTCTAAACACGCGAAAACACGAAAGAAAAAAATAAATAACTGAGCGAGAATCTCCAACCCAAGTATTATCCAAAGCGGCAGCCTACCTTAAGTGAAATACAAGTGTATAGATTTAAAGAAAGGCTAAAAGTAGCATCTTTAAAAAGTTATATAACCATTGGTTGGGATTCCCTCACCTAAAACGCAAATGTGGCGCATCTCTAAATGCGCGGAAACTTACGAGAGAAAAGAAAGTTGATATGGGCGAGAATCTCCATCCCAAACACTGTCCAAATCAATAGACTTCCACAAGTGAAATAAACGTATGTGGATTTAAGAAAGAGCCAAATGTAGCATCTTCGAAAAGTCCAGTAAGCATAGTTTGAGATGCTGACACCGAAATCGCGAGTGTGGCGCATCTCTAAACGCGTGAGTACTTACTAGAGAAAAGAAAGTTGATATTGGCTAGAATCCCTTACCCAAACACTGTCCAAAAAGATAGACTTCCACAAGTAAAACACAAGAGTGTAGATTGGGGGAAAAACTAAAAATAGCATCTTTAAAAAGTTAGGTAAGCATTGGTTGGGATCGCCGCACCTAAAACGCGAATGTGGCGCATCTCTAAACGCGCGAGAACTTATTAAAGAAAAGAAAGTTGATATCGGCGAGAATCTACAACACAAACACTCTCTAAATCGATAGACTTCAACAACTGAAAAAACACGTTTGTAGATTTGAAAAAGGGCTAAATCTAGCATCTTCAAAAATTCCAGTAAGCATAGGTTGAGATGCCGACACTGAAATGGCGACTGTGGCGTATCTCTAAACGCGCGAAAACACGCGAGAGAAAAAACAATACATAGACGAGAATCTCCAATCCAAGCATTGTTCAAAGCAACAGGCTACCACAAGCGCAAATACACGTGTGTAGGTTTGAGAAAGGTCCTAATCTAGAATCTTTAAAAAGTCCCGTAAGCATAGCTTGAGATCACGACATCAAAACCGTGGTTGTGAAGCACCTCTGAACGCGCGAGAACTTACTACAGAAAAGAAAGTTGATATGAGGGAGGGCTAAAAGTAGCATCTTTAAAAAATTAGGTAACCATTGGTTTGGATCCCCGTATATGAAACGGGAATGTGGCACATCTAAACGCACGAGATCTTACGAGAGAAAAGAAAGTTGATATCGGCGAGAATTTCTCATCCAAGCACTGTCGAAATTGACAGATTTCCACAAGTGATATACACGCGAACAGATTTGGAGGAGGGCTAAACGTAGCATCTTTAAAAAGTTTGGAAAGCATTCGTTGGGATCCCTGCACCTAAAACACGAGTGTGGCGCAACTCTAAACGCGCGAGAACTTAAGAGAGAAAAGAAAGTTGATATGGGCGGGAATTTCCAACCGAAACACTGTCCAAATCAATAGACTTCCACAAGTGAAACACACGTGTGTAGATTTAACGGAGGGCTAAAAATAGCATCTTTAAAAGCTAGGTAAGCATTGGTTGGGATCGCCGCACCTAAAACGCGAATGTGGCGCATCTCTAAACGCGCGAGAACCTACGAGAGAGACGAAACTTGATATAAGCGAGAATCTCTTACCCAAGCACTGTCCAAATCGATAGACTTCCACAAGTAAAACACACGTGGGTAGATTTGGGGGAGGGCAAAAAGTACCATCTTTAAAAAGTCTTCTAAGCATCGGTTGGGATCCCCGCGCCTAAAACGCGAGTGTGGCGCATCTCTAAACGCGCGAGAACTTACGAGAGAAAAGAAAGTTGATATGGGCGAGAATCTCCAACCCAAACACTCTCTAAATCGATAGACTTCCACAAGTGAAATACACGTGTGTAGATTTTATGAAGGGCCAAATCTACCATCTTTAAAAAGTCCAGGAAGATCAGTTTGAGATGCTGACACCGAAATCGAGGATGTGACGTATCTCTCATTGCGCAAAAACAAACGAGAGAACAAAATTTAAAAAGGCGAGAATCATAAACCAAAGCATTGTCCAAAGCGAGAGACTACCACAAGTAAAATACACGTGTGTAGATTTGAGAAAGGGCCAAATCTAGAATCTTTAAGAAGTCCAGTAAGCAGAGTGTGAGATCCCGACACCAAAACCCCGAGTATCGCGCATCTCTAAACGCGCGAGAACTTACTAGAAAAAAAGAAAGTTGAAATGGGAGAGAATCCCCTACCTAAGCACTATCCAAATCGATGGACTTTCACAAGTAAAACACAGGTGTGCAGATTTTAGAGAGGGCTAAAAGTAGAAAGGAAAGGGCTAAATCTAGCATCTTAAAAAAGTCCAGTAAGCATAGTTTGAGATGCCGACACTGAAATCGCGACTGTTGCATATCTCTAAACGCGCGAAAACACGCGAGGGCAAAAAATACAAATAGGCGAGAATCTTCAACCTAAGCATTGTCCAAAGCGACAGACTACCACAAGTGAAATACACGTGTGTAGATTTGAGAAAGGGCCAAATATAGCATCTTTAAAAAGTCCAATAAACATAGTTTGAGATGCCGACACCAAAACCGTGAGTTTGGTGCATCTCTAAACGCACGAGACCTTACTAGAGAAAAGAAAGTTGATACGGGCGAGAATCTCTTACCCAAGCACTGTCCAAATCGATAGACTTCTACAAGTGAAATACACGTGTGTAGATTTGAGGGAAGAGCTATAAGTAGCATCTTTAAAAAGTTTGGTAAGCATTGGTTGGGATCCCTGCAGCTAAAACGCGAGTGTGGCGCATCTCTAAACGCGCGAAAACTTACGAGAGAAAAGAAAGTTGATATAGGCGTGAATCTTGCACCCAAACACTCTCTAAATCAATAGACTTATACAAGTGAAATACACTTCTGTAGACTTAAGAAGGGGCCAAATCTAGCATCTTCAAAATTCCATTAAGCATAGTTTGAGATGCCGACACCGAAATCGCGAGTGTGGCGCAATAGCTGGTTTTCACATGACGTCACTAAAATTCAAACTGCAAAACTGTTGATCTTCCTGAGATTTTACTTTAATGATGTATAAGAGCAGCTGAAAACTAATATTCATACAAATTTTCGCTCCGAATGAGTTCTTGGTTTTGTGATACTACGCTTGAATTTCGAAGCTTTTGCGTGACGCGGCATTTACATGACGGCGTCATGATGGTTAAAAAAGTGACTTATTTCGGGGAATTTGGCTATCTGAACAGTTCATGTCTTAGAAAAAGTACTATTTTAATGTTTAAGAGTTCCTCGAGGGATAAATTTACGTTTTTGTAGCAAAACTCAGTGACAGATGTTTCTGTTGGTTTCCGGCCGCCATGTTGGTGCCCATATGGATGGGCACCAGCATGGCGTCTGCATACAAATCTCTATAAATTTGAGTAGAATATTTCTCCGCATATCTTGCACAAGAAAAATTGCTGTGACCAGAATCTTGGCGAGAGTCTTTGCATATTTACATTCGTTCATTTCCCAGATTCTGGACTTAATCTATTGAACGGTTTTGATTTTGATTTTGATCTATTTTAAATGGCGTGACACTGAAAACCCGCAATTCTAAATTCGGGAAAACACGCGAGAGAAAAAAAAAAATCTAAATGGGCGAGAATCTCCAACATTGTTCAAAGCGACAGAGTACCACAAGTGAAATACACGTGTGTAGGTTGAGAAAGGGCCAAATCTAGCATCTTTAAAAAGTCCAGTAAGCATAGTTTGAGATCCAAACACCAAAACCGCGAGAGTGGCGCATCTCTAAACGCGCGAGAACTTACGAGAGAAAAGAAAGTTGATATGGGTGAGAATATCCAACCCAAACACTGTCCAAATCGATGGACTTCCACAAAATAAAGAAACGTGGTAGATTTGGGGAGGGCTAAAAGTTGCATCTTGAAAAAGTTAGGTAAGCATTGGTTGGGATCCCCGCTGTTAAAACGTGAGTGTAACGCATCTCTTAACGCGCGAGAACGTACGAGAGAAAAGAAAGTTGATATAGGCGAGAATCTCTTACCCAAACACTGTCCAAATCGAACAACTTCATCAAATGAAATACACGTATGTAGATTTGGGAGAGGGTTAAAAGTAGCATCGTTAAAAAGTTAGGTAAGATTTTTTTGGGATCCCCGCACCTAAAACAAGAGTTTGGCGTATTTCTAAATGCGCGTGAACTTACGAGAGAAAAGGAAATTAAGTTGATAGGGGCGAGAATCTCTTACCCAAGCACTGTCCAAATCGATAGACTTCCTGAAGTGAAATACACGTGTGTAGATTTGGGGCAGGGCTAAAAGTAGCATCTTTAAAATGTTAGGTAAGCATTGGTTGGGATCCCCGCACCTAAAACGCGAGTGTGGCGCATCTCTAAACGCGCGAGAACTTACGAGAGAAAAGAAAGTTGCACGGCACGAAAAATCGCCTTTACCGCGCGTCAAATGTGTTGTTAAAGGTTTTGTAAAGGTCGCCTTTGCACGCTTTTGACGATCTGTGACGCGAATCAAAGATCATCTGTGAATAAACCTTTACCCCCAAATCAAAGGCGTGAAAGGCCGTTTTTACTCACCTTTGAACGCCTGTGTTTTTAGGGTTAAAGGTGATCCTTTGATAGGCCTTTGCGCACTGTCAAAGGCGGGTCAAAAGTGTAATCAAATTTGTCTGCGATTCGAGTCAAAGGTTTGCTAAAGACGTGGTCGAAGATGCCTGTGACGCAGGCCAAAGGTTTGTCAAAGGTACTCTGCGCGTTCCGCGTTCGCGCGTCTCGCCCGAACTTCTCGCTCGCGCTCCTCTTTCGCGCTGCGCCACCGTTGATCACGTTTCGCGCGATCCACATCTTATACGCTTTTTTCTGCTTGCTGCACTAGCTTTGTAGCTCCGCATACGAAAGATGCAATTAGATCCGTACTCTTGATTTGTCTGACAAGTTTTGAAGAATATATCAGCTTTAATGAGGTTATTTTGTACCAAACTATTGACAAATGTTAACGGAAAAGCGGCCCGGAAAGATCATTGCGCCTACTTTTAAGAAAATAAATGTTCAACTTCATCTCAGTTTCAATTTTTTCCCCCGTTTTTATCAAGAGTAAATACCTTCAAGTACCTTACATAAATGTTTTGGGCTTCAGGTTTCAAAAAGCCACGTTGCAGGCTTGGTTTCAAATTACACGTAATGAGACTGATCATAAGGAAAACATTGTCTTGTCTATCGTGAAAACAACAGTCAACAAATCTTCCATGGTACAAAGTGCATTTATCTAACATTGAAGTACTACGGCTAAATTCTCAGTTCCTTAAATTTACTAGACCAGACTAGACAATAGGGAAGACAACCGCAAAATTTCGGGAAAGATATAGAAAACTTCGCACAAAAGTCAACTAGTGTATGAGCGTCCTTTCCAGATGGCACGTACAGTCCGTTGCATGGAACTCCTTATGTTTTGGCAGTTCTCCTTTTCTGCTTCTTGCACTTGCTCATTCTTACATTATAAGTGGAATGGAATACAGTGTTTTCCACTTCTTTCTCATCAAAGTGGTTAAACTGCCTTGTTGGGGGTCAATGCCAACTAAATCCCCATGATTTCTAGGGAAGACACATTTTGACAAAGTCTAAGGCGTTGACGAAATTAATCAATGCATCTTCACTGGATAAGTCCATCCTGTCGACCACTGCTTGTCCGCATTTGTCTAAACAGAAGCAAACAGACAAAAACGTCGGAAATGAATATTAAGGGTGAATCTTGGCATTCTATTCCTTAAAGTTTGCCTATAGCTTTTGCTAATATCACATTAATAAAACGTGACCAATCAGATCATTACTCCTCCTCCGAATAGTTTGTGCTTCTGTCAATAGTAGCCTTTTTTTTTGTATTTCTCTCCACTCTACTCAGAGATTTGGTCACACAGGTATGTCATTAAGAGCCAGTTTAACAAGCTAATTTCACCAGCTGAACAAGGGTTATCCCCAGTTAGAATTTCATAAGAGAACAAAGACTTGGAGTCATTTTAAAAGTGTACAGCTTGGCACAAATAAACAAAAAGCCTAGAGCCAGTTTACCAGTCCATCTGTCTGCCTGTCTCTTAAAGACATCTTACAGACCTCTTACAACAAAGATCTTTTATGGTTGCAGAATAGCAATCTGAAAATCAACAAATCTGACATAAACTGTGACAAGAAATGAGGAATACACACACCTTTGGGAATATTGCTGTTCCTGTGTAATTTCCACACATCTCTTCATGTTCAGTAGTGTAATCTTTTTCCTTATTTTCATTGTAGATCATATGTGAAAAGGAGCATATAAACATATCAAAATAATTGCACATTTGATTAGTAAACAGTTAGCAACTACTTGTACACTTTTTTCCACTGAAGAAAATTCCTGAAATTAAATGATTTAACATGAGACATGTCTGCATGGAATCACATGGCTCATTCATTGAAACAAAAATCCAGTCCAAGATGATGAATACAACCACTATGATTCCCAGTGCAGCTGCATCTCATAGAGAGAAATGGCTATTATCCAGTCAAATTTGCCAACAAAATTTTCAATTGAGTAAAAGCAAATAAATGTCTTTGTCAATTTACTTTTACTAAGTTATTATCAAATCCTCTACGCCTTAAATTCTCTACTGATCGCATCAATAGTTATGAATTAATCATATTATTAATTTTGCTTGGAAAAATTTGGTTTGGAAACCTGATGGCCAAACCAAAACAGTCGATATTGCAGACAACCACTCAAAATTTAGATTCAAAACTCAGCTTTTACCAGTCAAAAACCAACATTTCCTGAGACTTGTTTGCAACATTCTGCAACTTTGATTCATTTACCAAAAAGATTCCCACCGGCCTTGCATGTTTTCAATAACATTTTAATTACTTAATTTTCATCCAGGTGAGCCAGTTGATGTATTTGTCCCTTGAGAAAGACAACATTTCCTCACTTGCCCTTAAATGAACCAAAAAGAAACAGCTTTTTTTTTCACAGAGTGAGACTGTAATAAAAACGATCAATTAAAATAACATTAATAAGCTATAGCCAGGTTTTCAAAGTCTATATATATCCTTCCTTTGCTGGAAAAAGATATTAAAAGTTGTGGCTGAAGAAATTATAAGATGGTCTATGCTACAAAATATAGAAATAACAAATGAATATTCCAGCCTTTTACTTACCAAAATGTTCTGATGTGTGCACACTTTGGAGCATTGCAGGATTCAACTGCATCTGAGTTGACTATGAACTACAGAGTTGTATATTGTATCCTCTCCCAGAATTTATTGTTAATTTCTTCAGTTCTTCTAGAGTGGCTAGCTGAAGGATAAAAACAATTACATTCATCAGCAAATTTCCACTAGTCACATATTTATTGGCATTTAATTGTCTATTGCTCAAAAGACCAAGACATGAAACTCTAAAACTACTGGTATTGTCCAGAGAGGTCACATAATAATATTATTATGGGGTCAGCTTTTTAATTTGCAACTAATAGCAAGTTTGATTTTTTATCAAACATTGTAACAATTTCACCTACTAAAGATAAGCTGGATTTTGTGTACTAAAGGCATCCGTGGTCGAGTGTTGATCGATACCCTTGATCGATCCTCTAAATCGACACTCTATCAACACCCGATCGATATTCAATCAACACTCCATCGACACCTCGGTTGACACTCAATCTACATTTCTATTACTCAGTTTTGCAAATGTCACAGGGTAGGTGCATTTGATCACCTGGTATGAAACCATTCTTAGCCCTGGAGACAGTTCAAAATGTCAAATGCCTGGCAGGTTCGGGGTGGGTGGTTGGGCAGGAGATAGTGGAGTTCCAAATGATTGATCCATAAGCCTGATACAACATATCAAAACAAACTTTTACTACAATTGCTACTGATCGCGCTATCTCAGTGGTCAAAATTTGTTGTGGACTCACGAAGCACAGCTTCGTGAGTCCACAACATTTTGACCACTGTGATGATGCATATCATTGTCGATAAGAGTACAGACCACACTAAACCACATGCAATTTGTTAAATTCAACCCAGTGAAGTCATTTATCAACATTAATGAACAAATATCATCATAATTTCAACTGTGGCAACAAACAGAGCTTTTTTTCAATAGAATGGTAACTAGAGACAAAAGCAGAAACTTATCCGTAGATTAAATTTTCAGAGTCAACAACTCTTTTAATGGTATAATGAATATGATAATTAAGTCAGGTCGTGATGGACTGTCATGCATGGCTGACTGAGTTTTTCCTTCAGTGCAAATTTCCTTTATATTGACATGAGCTTTCTTTCAAAGGAATTGTTTAAGCTCAGAAATTACCAGAGGCATTGTGCACAACAATTTATACGTAAATAGAGTTAAGTTCAAGCTTAATTATTAAGTTACGTTTATTTCAAGCGCTGATCATGCTAAAATCTATGCTATGACAGACACTTCAATTTAATGCACAAGACTTGACTGAGTGAGAAAAAAAATTATATTTGTCAACTTTTGTAAATAAGTATATGTGAATTGAAAATAAAGTTTGGTCTTTCTTAACGAAGAGCTTTGCCGATCAACTGTGATTCAGTCAAGTGCAATTAATCTTCGACCAAATTGTTTTCACTGCCCAGGATCTGTCTTGCCATAAATATACGCAATTCACAGCTCTTTATGTAGCCATTGCTGCGTTTAATTTACTTTTTAAACTCCGTTATTCTCTGAACATTGAAAAAAAATGAACGAAATTCAAAGACTTACCTTTTCCTGGTCCAAAACACAACGAAAATTTCACCAAAGCTGCCATAATGAAGCCAAATGAAGAAAAATGTCTGCTTTCCTCACAGCCGACTTCGTTGACCTTTATTCCCTTTATTCTGATTGGCCAGAAAATGTGGGAAGCCGCTGGCAGCCGCGTTTTCCTGCTGTTTTCGAGTTGCTTCCTTGTGCCACCTCCAGGTCAAGTGAAAACTTTTTTATTAAAAAAAATACACATTGGCAAAAAATCTAGCTTTCATTTTATCGTTAAAACAGAAAAAAATACGAAAACGCAGGTTATTAGGGCGTTAAAAGCGGAGTCGCAAGATATGGCCATATTTGACCTCGCCTTTGACATGACATGACGTAGGATCAAAGTTGTACAAAGCCATACCGCCTTTGAACGCCTTTGACATAAGAGATCAAAGGTATGCAAAGCCGTGGTGTCTTTGAACGCCTTTGACATAAGAGATCAAAGGTATGCAAAGCCGTGGTGTCTTTGAACGCCTTTAACGCACGTCAAAACTGTAGTCAAAGTTATTGACATGTTTGACCTCGCCTTTGGCAGGGATCAAATGTATGGCAAATCCATAAGATATTTGATTCCCCCTTTTACGTGGGTCAAAGGTGGAGTCAAAGTTAAGATCACATTTGCCCTCCTCTTTGTCATGGATCAAATGTATCGGCAAAGCCATGACATTTTTGACACACATTTGACGCGCGTCAAAGTTTGGATCAAAGCTATGATCATATTTGACTTCGACTTTGATCAGGATCAAATTTAGAGTAAATCCAATTTTTCGTGCCGTGTTGATATGGGCGAGAATCTCCAACCTAAACACTGTGCAAATCGACAGTTTTCCACAAGTAAAATACGCGTGTGTAGATTTGAGGGAGGGCTAAAAGTAGCATCTTTAAAAAGTTTAGTAAGCATAGTTTGAGATGCTAACACCGAAATCGAGAGTGTGGCTCATCTGTGAACGCGCGAAAACACGCGAGACTCTTACGATTCGTTGCGTGTACGAACCACTGGCCAAGCGATTGGCCAAGTTATTGGTAGCCGTGGATGGTCACTTGGAGCACTGACAATCTATCTTAGCTCCATGTACCAAGTTTCTCCTCTTTTTTTTTTTTTTTTTTTTGCCCTCGGCTGGGTAATTATGCGATATTTTCTACACAATAACTTCAATTGCCGAGCATGATAATACCGCACGTGGCTTCTACTGCCAATGACATACTTAGAGAAGTATTCCAGATCATCTGGGTTTTTATTCCTTAAGATCTGCTTTAGATTGATTAATCAAACGCTTCTCTACGCCCGGACAAGCATCTCGATGCAAGATCAAAGTTTATTTGTGATGGCTTTCATTAGGTAAACAAGACATTTACGTCTGCTCGCCGCGCTCAACATCCATTCGTAGGCACTTTGGTATCTTTAAGTTCAGTTCGTAGATCTGAACTTTGTTCAGGGGGAGAAGCAGAGGAAAGTTCATGTTGTGTAATTCGTTCATCATTGCAGGATTACTTGATTTATCGGCATTCCCCGATTTTGGCTGCTCACGTTTTTCTCCTGCCCAAGTCTTTGTTCACGTGTGTTTAGACGTGATAGATAGATAGATAGATAGATAGATAGATAGATAGATAGATAGATAGATAGATAGATAGATAGATAGATAGATAGAAACTTTATTAAGAATGTCATCAACCACCTAGCTGGGGAAAAACTCCCCTACTAATACGGGGACATAACAAAAACGAGTTAAATTAGAAGAAAATACTAAAAAAAAAAAAAAAACCTATAGCTATTTACAATAGTGAAATTTAAATCCAAGTTAAAATATGTTATGAGACTATGTACAGTGGATTTTATAATACAATAATACATACTTAAAAAAAAATTCTTTAGGAGGAGCAGAGCGGACAGCCTCTGCAGCCATCATCTAGTAATGCATCAAGATTGTTGAGATTTCTGATGTTCGTCTTAAAAGTGCTGAGAGATGTGGCCTCTCTCATGCTCTTTGGTAATTTTGACCACAATTTGGGTCCTAGATATCTGATCGAGTGCTTACCATATTTCACCGAGTTAAACCTTGTCATTGTAAAGTCAGATTGTCTTAAGTTATACGTACTAGGGTTATTACTGAAAAAATCACAGAGATAATAGGGGCATAACTTATGTTTAACTTTATACATCAAAGTAGATCCCATACATAATGACCTTGTTTTGTTCCAGATTATTGGCGTCAGCTGAGTCAGCCATCATTTGAAAGCATCGGGAATGACTCGAACGCACTATTTACTTTTAAAGCACTATCAATATCGTGACTTCATTTTAAAGCTTCTCTCATGTTTCATTCGCCCTTTCTGGTTTATTTTTCATTTCATATCATCGACATGTCACTGAAACAGATTATGACGCTTCACTGGCCGCAAAACGAAGAACCCTAGTGAGAGTATGTGAGGAATGCTAGGAAAATTTCCTACCATTTCTCTGCGGTATTTACAGTAGAAGCCCCGTGTTTCCCGTCATGGTTATGAAAAGAACTGTTGTTGGTGACTGACGTTTCGACAACCTGAGCGGAAGTCATCTTCAGAATCAAGTGAATAGCGTTTGTGAGTCGATGCTGTGTACATGAGTTCGGAAAAAAAAAAACCTTGTATTTGAAACACGTTGTAACCTTTTAATTCAAATGTGCCGTTTAAATTACATTGTGGTAAGTTACAAATATCTACATGACTTACAACTTATTGAAACAGACCAGAAAGCAACATAGAATTAAATTCAAATATTTATTTCATTAATTCACCTCATTCTTGTAATTACACCAATACTGGAGTGCACAGTTAAACATCAAAATACTTACAGCCAAACAAAATTTATAGTACATTAACTCACCTATGCATTTCCTATGAACTGTTCTGAAGATTAACAGTATTAATAAAACATGCAACACGCAGTTCATTCCTTTCAGTTTCAATAAGGAAGAACCGACTTACAAAATCTTACAACTATTATGTGGCCGGTTGACACCAGAACCCAACTTTTACTTTCGACGTAAACAGAAAAAATAGCAGAAAAAATATGTAATTACATACTTCACGAAACTCTTTAAATTAAGCTATTGGCTCTTTTGACAGTGTCTATAACTAGATTGCAGTTTCTCACGCATCAATACTGCTCGTCTTCTGATTTGGTTCCTCGTTTTCTTCGTTTGTTTCCCTGGTGATGGTGATGTCATCTGAACTCTTGCAGGACAACATGGCTGGATCACGTGATGCTTTTATAATCAGCAGACCTTCTTTTGACAAGCATGACGTCACCGATCTGGGATCTACGTCATCGGGCAGCACAATACAACGACTGTACGTGTTACGTGACTGATGACGTTCAGATTCCTGTATTCCAGTGACGGTCAACATATTTCCACGGAGATGGAGCTTGATCTCTTCTGGTTTGAAACCATTAAAATCCAACTTGGTCTCAAATTCACCGTCGTTTGCTTTGTCTTCCTGTTGTTTTATGCCCTCGATGACGAGAACACCGTTATTAAGGTTAATTCGTGACGTGACAGTTGTCGGGTCGACACCTGGAGGAAGTTTGAAGACTCTCATGAACTCGCTTTTATCGAATCCATCTTCTTGTTCGTATTGATGTTGGCAATGTAAGATGATCTTTTCGCTATCTACCTCGAGCGAGATTTCTTCAGGTTGGTAATGCCCAATCAGCACACAAGCGATCTTTATTGTTCCCTGGTGAGGCTTTTCCATGGCTCGTTGGGAGTTTCCTTTTTGCTGTTCGTAAGCGCTAGCTAGAACGGCTTCTCTCCATAAATCATAGAAAATGCCATGGCCTCTAGGAGCTCGGTTGTAGTAACTGCAATGGGGAAAAAATGACAAAATGAATTGAATGCTAAGTGAAAACAGAGCTATAAATCCTCTTGACAAATAATAATTTCCCATCGCTGTTAGGTCCCTAAAAATTTGACAAAGTGGAATCTATTTTGTAATGTATATAGTTTTTAACAGTAGTGGCTAAAAGTTTGAATTTGGATTTTAAACATTCTGTTGAATTGTATTTCTAAATATTACGCTGTCCAGCAGAGCTCTGAACTTCTTGTAAAATGTCTTCAGTTTCAACCACAAACCAACTCTCCAGCATGGACAAGGGTGAAAGATCAGGGCTAAAATCTTCCTAAGCCATTGCGATAGTAAATTTTCACAAAGGGCATACTACTGATGGAAGCTCAATCCCTTAGAAAATGATCTTAAATTTACCTGTATGGATCGTAGGTAGGAAATCGGTTAACGAGAGGCATATTGTCTTGAACTTCTTTTATATTTGTCTCTTCTTGTATCTAACTCCCGTGAAAATTTTCTGAACTGATGACCGGTCAGATGAAAATCTCCTTCTATACCGACGATCCTGTCCTAAAAGTTACTAAAATTACTAAAATTAAACACTTAGTCAATGCTTCGTAAGAATGACAGATAACATATTCATTTTCCTGACACAATGTGACCGGACAAAAACGGTTTCATTTTCATTTTGCTCTCGAAATTTCCGAAAAAGATATTTATGATACTGAGTTAGCGGGAGGTCCGTATTGACAAATATTGGTCGAGTTTTGTATGTGCGTTCTTTCTTTCTTTCTTTCTTTCTTTCTTTCTTTCTTTCTTTCTTTCTTTCTTTCTTTCTTTCTTTCTTTCTTTTTTTTTTTCAGGTCCATCGACCGAACCGCACGCGAGGACCATCGAATTTAAAACGGCTCTATAAATTGATCCATCTCCAGGGTGCATTCTCGGTAAACGCGGCCGCGAAATGTAAGCATTTATTTAAGTTTCTCACTTCGCTTTTCTGAACATTTACCTGAAATTGTCCACCAAATGCAAACATGAAGTTGCAAGGATTTCTGCTCAACATAATGTTTCTTTTCTTTTTCTTTTTTTTTGTAGACTATCCGTCAGCGGTCCATCTTGCAAAATAGCGGTCGGTATTGCAAAATTTGGACAGCTAAAGAGATCCGACCAATTTTACAATAACTCTCTAATTTCTCGCGTGCTGATTGGCTCATTTTTATCATCAATAAGAGTACAGACGGATAATCAAGTAGTTTACTGCGGAACCACTCGCCTGCGGTTCGTGGTTCCACAAACCACTGTTTTGACGCTATTTATCATCAATAAGAGGACAGACGCATAAAAAATGACGTCAATTTGTTAATTAGAACTCTCCTTTTCATCAGGAACCAATTCAGCCATATAATAAAAAAGAATTAAACCAACGAACCACTGGTTAACTGTCATTAGCCCTTAACTGTCAGAAAGACACAACTCGCTAGCACCATTTTAGAAACTTCATGGGAGAGCAAAAGTAACTGATCTACTTGGCTTGGCTATTTTACAATAATTTTTTAAAACTGAACGTTCGCCATTTTAAAACTTTCTAATCACCACTAATTAACTTAAATTAAACATCACATAATACATTGAGCCGTGACACAATTTAAATTGCGCCAATGATTCCAAATAATCTATCACAATCTTTAGATAGAATCGAATTAGGTGGTCGAGATGGCGTGACGCTATTTAAATTTAACTTTTCAGTAACAGAGATGAGAATTGTATATTTAAATCGAAACATTACACAATGTACATGATGATTGCATATTTAATTCAACCTTTACAAAAGAGAAATGATGGCTGTGCATATTCAAATTAAACCATGGCATTATTGTAATGATGATTACATAATTAATTGATCAAATTAAAACTATGCCATAATAAGAACATTCGTCAAACAGAAATAATGCAACAAATATTAATAATGACAAGGAGCTCCTGTAATCGGACCAGAAGCCCAGGCAACAAGGGAACAGTTGACGGCCCAGGTTTAGTATGAGAGATGGAGATTCCAGATTATGGGGTCCTGCAATCAAATATTACGTCTTTAAAATGAACAAGAACGAAACACCTACAGTATTTAGGTAGCACAGTGAAGTTAACCTTTCAGCACACGATTTTTTTCGAGACTCACCAGAAAAATCTAAACTACATCTGCTGGATTTACTGAAAACCCCAGGGTGAATTAGGAGAACATCAACCAATCAAAAGTAGCATGAACATTTTTTTACGATCGAGAGGTCGAAAAATTTCACGTGCAGCAACACCAAAAGATTACATGTCATGTTGCTTAGCTTCTTCAAAACCAGTTCTTACAAGAAATCTGAAAATCTTATGAAAACTATCAAGGGTTTTTTTTATAACCAATCGAGATTGTGATCCGTTTGTTAGTTTCATCTAAATTCCACGTGTCTGAGCAGGCAGCCGGAAACCCTTATCATGTCAACAAAGTTTAGTTTTCACGGTAAGCTGTCCAGTTATTTATTGTTTAATTCTTTATCTTTTTCTTAGAAATTACCCGCGTCAGCACAAAAATGAAAACGAAATAGTTTTCGCCACTCTCACTGAGTCATGGTCAACATGTTTTCTGTCATACTGACGAAGCATTAACTTAGTGTATAATGTTACTAATTTCAATCGTTTCAGAAGAGAATCGTCGGATATATAAGGGGGTCTTTAACTGAGCGATCATAAGTTTACAAAGTTTTCAAGGAAGCTACAAGCAAGATACAAGAAGAGACAAATATCAAGAGAAGAATTTCAAGACAGCATGCCTCTCGTTAACCGATTTCCAACCTACGATCCATACAGGTAAATTTCAAATCATTTTCTGAGCCTCGGTAGTATGCACTTTTGTAAAACGTTCGATCGAAACGGTTCAGGAAGATTTTTAGCACGGATCTTTTACGCATGTCTATGCTGAAGAATTGGTTTGTGGTTGCAACTGAAGACATTTTACAAGAAGCTTAGGGCTCTGTTGAACAGCGTACAAAATACATTTACGCAACAAATAAAATGTTTAATATCCAAATTCAGAATTTTAGCCAGATTTACCGTGAACAAGACATGTCCATACATTATAAGAAAGGTTCCACTTTATAAACTTTTAAGGGACCTAGATGCGTTCAGAAAATGTTATGGGTGAGGAAAATATATTGCTGTGTCTTTAGCGTTCAAATAGTTCCATTTTTCCTATTGCAGTTACTACAACCGAGCTCCTAGAGGCTATGGCGTTTTCTTTGATTTATGGAGAGAAACTGTTCTAGCTGGTGCTTACGAACAGCGACAAACAAACTACCAACGAGCCATGGAAAGGCCTCACCACGGAGCAGTAAAGATCGCTTGTGTGCTGATTGGGCATTACCAACCTGAAGAAATCTCGCTTGAGGTAGATAGCGAAAAGATCATCTTACATGGCCAGCATCAATGCGAACAAAAAGATGGATTCGATGAGAGCGAGTTCACGAGAGTCTTCAAACTTCCTCCAGGTGTCGACCCGACAACTGTCACGTCACGAATTAACCTAGATAACCGTGTTCTCGCCATCGAGGGAATAAAACAAGAGCAAGACAAAGGAAACGACGGTGAATTTGAGGCCAAGTTGGATTTTAATGGTTTCAAACCAGAAGAGATCAAGCTCCATCTCCGTGGAAATATGCTGACCGTCACTGGAATACAGGAATCTGAACGTCATCAGTCACGTAACACGTACAGTCGTTGTATTGTGCTGCCCGATGACGTAGATCCCAGATTGGTGACTTCATGCTTGTCAAAAGAAGGCCTGCTGACGATAAAAGCATCCCGTGACCCAGCTATGTTGTCCCGCAAGAGTTCCGATGACATCACCATCGCCAAGGAAACAGAGGAGGAGGAAAAACAGAGGACGGCCGGCGCTGATGCCTGAGAAATTGTAATTTAGTTATAGACATTGTTAAAAGAGCCAATAGCTTAATTTTTAAACTTTCATGAAATATGCAATTATATATTTCTCTACTTTTTTTTTTATCAAAAGTAGTTAATTTCGTCTGACGGTAAAGATAAGTTTTGTTGCCGATCTACCGGCCACATTATGGTCCGTGAGATTTCGTAAGATTTCGGTTCTTTCTTGTTGAAAATGAAACCGTATTTCTTTGCTTTATTTAGAAAATACTATTTTCAGAACTTTATGTGGCAAATGCATGGTTTAGGCTACTTTTATTAAGTTTGTAGAGTTGTGATAATTTATTTTAGATATTTTATTGTGCCCTGCAGTATTGGTGTAATTACAAGCGAGGTGGATTAATGAAATAAATATTTGAAATTATTATATGTCGCTTTCTGGTCTATCTTGCAAAGGTTTCAGTCTTGCACATATTTGTAACTTACCACAATGTAATTCAAACAGCACAATTGAATTAAAAGGTTAAAACGTATTTCAAATACAAGGTCTTTTTGCAACTGATGTCAACAGAACGTGGTTTTAATACAATTTTTTTGCTCTTTCTTTTATTCTAAACGAGGTAAACAGCATCGACTGACTAACACTATTCACTTAACTCTGAAGATGTCTTCCGCTTAATTAGGTTGTCGAAACGTCAGTCATCAACAACAGTTCTTTTCACAACTACCCTACACCGGACGATCACACTATACTAACTACTGATGCAAACAGGGTTGTTTCAAAGACCTTTTTAACTAAATGTTAGCGAGGGCTTCGAATCAGATTTTTACAGCATCGCAGAACAAGGCAGCGAGACACTGAATTGTCACTAATCCTTTAATTGGACAATGTCACAAAAGTGAGACATACCATATTTCATGAGATTAAAAAAAAAAGGTTTTTTTTTTAATGTTTATCATTTCGTAGCAAACATCAAAACAACACTTAATTCACATGGAAATTAAAACAAAGAAACCACATCACGTTACAATAAAATTTACAAAAAGTATTACGTTACTAATGTAAGCTACTTGGCCTGGCTACTTAGCAACAATGTTAATTCTGCTGATTTTTTTAAAAACTTCTTTTTACCACTACATAACTTAAATTGGACATAACAAAGTAACTGGAGCTGTTAAATAATTGAAATGTCCCCATTAAGTTACCATTCCAGTCAAACCAAGTGAAGCGTACACCCCTCGCTAGTCATTTTAAATGTCAATATGAAACTGATTTTTTTTGGAACATTAAACCCATTTAGCGGTATTCTGAAAACACTAGTGGCTTCAATTTTCCAATAATCAGTTCATTTTTGCATTCTAGAAACGACTTGCGGGTTCAATATTCAAATAATCAATTCATTGATGTAATGTTGAGGGGAACGCTTCACTTGGTTTGACTGTAAGATCATTCAAAATAAACTATTGCAATCTATAAATAGAATCATTGCATATTTAAATTAGACCACGACATAGTCAAAATGCGTCACGTTATTTAAAGATGAATTCCAGGTCCGTACTTCGTACTCTCGAGGATTTGTTTACGTTTTTGTTTTGTTTTACAAAATTTTTAAATGTTAAAACATTTCGCAGCTACTTACAGGAACAAAATTCAAAGTTTTATGTTAGCCTCCATTACGAATGCGAAGCTTTTATCTTTGGTCTTTCTGATATTTAATTATTCGCCAAAGGCAAAGTGAACATTGGTGAATATTCACCAATGTTCACTGAGCCTGAGATGAATAATTCTTTTAGTATAATTTTTAGAGGTAAATATCAAGGACTACAAAATAGCGGACTAAAACATAAAAAAGAGTACAGGCGCAATTGTCCATGTGCATATATGCAGCCGTAGTTTTGATAATAAGCTTACATGTACTCCGATTGTGAATAAAGTTACTCATCGAGTTCGGCAGTAAAACAAACGAGCGAAACACTACGAAAAATAAATTCATCCGGTACCTTTGTTTTATCGTTGTTGACTTCATTCAGAGTTGTCATCATCGCATAAAAATGAGTAGCTTTGGTTTGAAGAAAAATAAATTTTGTCACTCGATCTGACCTGCTGGCGATCGACGCAACCACTCCGTTTACGATTCTTAAAAACCTGGAATTCGACTTCTTGAGAAGATTTTTGGTCCAAGGGCCACAGCAGTCATTTTGCAAATTCTCCATCCTTTCAAAAATCCTAGACTTGGAGTGATGTCTTTCGAATAAATGAAAACTTCAGTCAACAACTGTCTGCCATGTTTACTTGCCGAGATGGCAAAAACGGCGAGCTTAGTAGCCAAGCTCTAGCAGGGTGAATATAGCGTCATATGATGAGCTTTTCGACCAATCATTATGTCCAATTCTTATATTCACCTCTGGAAATTATACTAATACAAGATGAAACAACGTTGCATATTAAAGCAACTGCTGGACAAAATAATTTAAGAGCCACTGCCTGTAAATATGGAGAATCCGACGACAGGTCGGAAAATTCTGATTTTCTTTTATTGCGTCAAAAAGAGGACTGCGAAATCCAAGTTCTCGCTCGCTCGTCCAAAAAAGGCGCAATTGGTCAAAGTACCCTTTATAGTTTTTCGTCTAACGCGCTTACTTTTCACGGGCCAAACTAGCCATTTAGATATGGTATACCTATAGCATAGCTCTTCTTTTAGAACCTTTATTTTGCTAAGAGATTCGTACGTATACTAAAAGAGTTATGACCCTCTAAAATGAGTTGAAATTTTACATGTAAATTGAAATTGCGACAGTTGTATTTTTTAAACGGACAACAAGTAAACAAAACATATTTACTTCAAGATGATGTTAAGCTCAGAGGAATGATCAAAGTGTAAATTAAATTTGATCATCACCTGATTTTTTTTTACAGAAGTTTAAATTTCTTCCCTTTCGGACGACTTATGAAGCGCCATAAACAAGGCGAAATTTAAAGGAAAATATCGCCAAAAGTACATCACTTGAGATCCCAAAACTACCCTCCAGCAATGTCTCACCTGTAAAAACATGCGATAAAATTTTGGGGCAGTTAAAACTGTAAAATGTTAGAAGAAGAAGTTTAAGCTGTGCTTTTGTCAACAAAGACCGCCGTCCTAATTAGCATAATAACGTGAAAATAACGATGCACAGAGAAAATAATGATATATTCCACTTACCTCGCGACATGTCGACAACTGGATGTTCCACGATGCCTCATGTTATATTTCCAGTATGTTTCAGCCACATTTTCGGTGTACGAAATCACTCTCAGACATTGCCATGGTTAAGCAGATTTCAACTCTCCGAAGTCCGCTTCATAATATCTATCAATATTATTTGTCTTTCGTCTCATGAGCCGCCGTTTACAAGAAGTTTAACAATTTGCTGAGATCCTAACTGACCCAGAAGTCTGTTAGCAGCCTTTAAAATCCTCCTCTTAATCGAGGCTTCTCATCAAGAACTCGTTTAAGCTCAGTTCAGTTTTTATCTGTTGTGTACCCGCCATTATTCCACAGATTGCGTTACATTTGATAAATGCACATTCCAACGGGTAGGGGTAAGGTGGGTAGGAAGTGAAAATGTAACCGACATTAAAGCCATTTTAGGCAATTCCGTGGCTAAACTAGTAACTGGCTTTCCCAGAATGGTTTGAACATGAGCTTCTGCTTGCAGGCATTTTCTAGGTTATTTTTGCTGGATAGGTGTGTAGGTGGGGGAGGGGGGTCGTGTATTAGAAAAAAAAGAAAAAGAAAAAAGAAAACGGTAGACAGTATCAAGTCAAAAGATTATGATCTGTGTATCTTCATCAGCTTCATCAGTTCATCAGTGAGGCCCTATTAGGGGTTTTCAGGATACTGGATTTTTGCGTAAAAAAATTAATAGGATGCAAGAAAGTTAGGGGAAAAATTAATGGGGTAGAGCATGTTTAGATCAGATAAAGCGGAACAGTTGTGTCTTTCGCTGCCGGAAGTGCCATCAAATTTTGCAAAAGACAACAGACTGACGAATAGTGCGCAGGAACTAATGGTAAGCGACGTACGCGTTTTATTGAAACTCCTTACATTTTCTTAGCCGTTTCACTTTTGCATCAGAAAAGAAAATGCTCAGAAAATTACCGAAGGGCAGTTAAAGACGGTGCCTTCTTTTTTGTGGGCACACGGTCTGTGCATTACGTAAGGCATGGTATATATAAACATCAGGCGCACGCTTGGGTTGGAACTAGTGACGTAATTAACTACCCTACCAAGCGTGCGACTTAAAAAAAAAGTCCTATTGTGGCCGAAACAAATTTCGCACTAAAATTACGAGCCTATACTAAAACCGGGATTACCAGAAAAGCAGCATATCGCTAAGCACTAACTGTGAACGGCCTCCAACTGAAAAACTAGCTTTTATCGTATCCGTAGAAAAAATCACACTGAAATTCGACTGTAGATGGCATAATGCGCGCGCAAAACAACTGCGAGAGACGTCAATGTTTAACTTGCTTGGGAAGTAACAGGAAAAAATGCAACGGACACCGACAAAGTTTTCGAAAGGATGAAACAACTCATTTAACTTTTGAAAAAGGGGTGATTACAGCTACATTTTATGGTATGAATTGGAAGTGGCAAGCCTATTCAACAATGCATTAGTTTTTGGCTGTGAGGAAAAGTTATGTAGACTGTATTTTGGCTAAGCCAGAGGAGTGCTGTCCAGGGACGCTCAAAGCGCTGTTGCGACGATTCTGTCATTAAATACATATCAAAAGAGGTTTTTATGTTACCACTTACCACGTAGTTTAAAGATGTTTTTTTAATATGTTTAGTTTTCTGCATGTAAAGGCGAACCTTCGGAGAATCTGTGAAGAAATATCTTTACCTTTTTTTCAGAAAAATGCTACCAGTAGCTAATTATCTCGGAAAAATTAATGACTACCCCTAGTTTTCTGTGTGGATTCTAATAACCCTGGCTAAGATCTACTTTTTCCACGTTTTCTTAATCTGGCGGAAACACGTTTGTATTTTGTAGGCACCATTCGTTATGAGCTTGAGGCACCCCACAGCCGCTAATGTAGTTCATTTCTGTGATGGAGCACAGCTGCATGCCTGCACAAGACTAGTTTTCGACCCTATGCAGGGCACTTTAAAATACCCCCATCTATCAAGCGAAGCACTAATGTTGACGCTTAGCTTTTTGAAGACATTATAGATGCGTTTAAGGCACACAAGTTGAATGAGTCATAAGCAATTGAATGAGTTAACTGACACTTGTCAAAAATATCTGCGGCTTGATTCTCAGCGGCTGTTGTGTCTTCTTGGAGGACCTTCTCCTGTCTGTTTCTGAGCTTTGAAGCCGTTCTCGAGAGGAAGGATTAAACGGGGCAAGGAGTCAGGAACTCATCAAAGGTGAACCGTCTAATTCTAGCCTCTTCTTTTGAGCGCCTCATCTTTTGTGCTACAGTAATTGCTTTGACTTTTATGGCCGTCTCCTGACCCGAGAAAAACTTTTCTTCAAGGTAGTTTTTTTGTTTTTCATTGAAACGAGTGGCCTTTGTCGTCATTTTCAGGGCCCAGCCTTTAGGTTTAATTTCTTCAGCAGGGACTGGAAGAGTAGAATTTGCTAGGACAGGGTGAACACCACGATTGTCGCTATACCATATTTTGGCCTTGTCAAATAGGGTTTCCCTTTCAGGAACAAGTCAACATGAACCGTACTGTAAATTGTTCTTCAGTAATTTTCTGAGTATTTCCTTCTCTGAGCAAAAGTGGAACCGCTTAGAAAAAGGAGTTTCAATAAAACGCCGCTTATCACTACTTCTTGCGCACTACTTGTCAGTCTGTTGCCTTTCGCAGCATTTGATGACATCTCGGGCAGCGAAAGACACAAGTATAATGTTGAACAAAAAAAAAAAGTAAGAGGCTTTTTATTGGGGTTCTATCCGTATTCTATTTGTAACAAATGAAAATTCTCGTCAAAAACTAATCGCTGTCAATGAGATTAGGATAGTTGTTTACAACTATAATGTGGACTATTGTGCCTTGATCTCTTTGCAGACACAAAGGTTGTCATGTGAGAAATTCGTGTTACACGGTACAGAATTCGGGACACATTTAGTTCTCTGTTTATTTCTCCAGCACCGTCTTTATCTATCTATTCAGTGTAACAAGTGTGGGCTTCGAAATCACTAACAAGGAGCTCCGTTACCTAACCTCAAAACCCCTTAAATCTGATACAATCCTTTCATATTCCGCCGCGTTATAAGTACTAAGAGTCCAGAATAAATGCTTATAGCAGCTGACATACTTTTATTTTATCCTAAATAGCAGACCATTGTTGAGGCCCCATAGTGGGAGAGGGGGAGGGGGGGGGGTGGGGTGTCGGTGTATCCCTTATCCTATTAATTTTTGTCCTAAATATCTTGTATCCTGTTAAATCCAGCTCAACGATTTCCTACTCAATTAGTGTCCTGTTTTATCTGATCTAAACATGTTCTACCCCATTAATATTTCCCCTAACTTTCTTAGGCGAGAATCTTCAACCTAAGCATTGTCCAAAGCGACAGACTGCCACAAGTGAAATACACGTGTGTAGATTTGAGAAAGGGCCAAATATAGCATCGTTATAAAGTCCAATAAACATAGTTTGAGATGCCGACACCAAAACCGCGAGTTTGGTCCATCTCTAAACGCACGAGAACTTACTAGAGAAAAGAAAGTTGTTATGGGCGAGAATCTCTTACCCTAGCACTGTCCAAATCGATAGACTTCTACAAGTGAAATACACGTGTGTAGATTTGAGGGAAGAGCTATAAGTAGCATCTTTAAAAAGTTTGGTAAGCATTGGTTGGGATCCCTGCAGCTAAAACGCGAGTGTGGCGCATCTCTAAACGCGCGAAAACTTACGAGAGAAAAGAAAGTTGATATAGGCGAGAATCTTGCACCCAAACACTTTCTAAATCGATAGACTTATACAAGTGAAATATACTTCTGTAGATTTAAGAAAGGGCCAAATCTAGCATCTTCAAGAATTCCACTAAGCATAGTTTGAGATGCCGACACCGAAATCGCGAGTGCTGCGCAATTCTAAACTCGGGAAAACACGCGAGAGAAAAAAAACATATATAAATGGGCGAGAATCGCCAACATTGTTCAAAGCGACAGAGTACCACAAGTGAAATACACGTGTGTAGGTTGAGAAAGGGCCAAATCTAGCATTTTTAAAAAGTCCAGTAAGCATAGTTTGACATCCAAACACCAAAACCGCGAGAGTGGCACATCTCTAAACGCGCGAGAACTTACGAGAGAAAAGAAAGTTGATATAGGCGAGAATCTTGCACCCAAACACTTTCTAAATCGATAGACTTATACAAGTGAAATATACTTCTGTAGATTTAAGAAAGGGCCAAATCTAGCATCTTCAAGAATTCCACTAAGCATAGTTTGAGATGCCGACACCGAAATCGCGAGTGCTGCGCAATTCTAAACTCGGGAAAACACGCGAGAGAAAAAAAACATATATAAATGGGCGAGAATCGCCAACATTGTTCAAAGCGACAGAGTACCACAAGTGAAATACACGTGTGTAGGTTGAGAAAGGGCCAAATCTAGCATTTTTAAAAAGTCCAGTAAGCATAGTTTGACATCCAAACACCAAAACCGCGAGAGTGGCACATCTCTAAACGCGCGAGAACTTACGAGAGAAAAGAAAGTTGATGTGGGTGAGAATATCCAACCCAAACACTGTCCAAATCGATGGACTTCCACAAAATAAATACACGTGGGTAGATTTCGGGGAGGGCTAAAAGTTGCATCTTGAAAAAGTTAGGTAAGCATTGGTTGAGATCCCCGCTCTTAAAACGCGAGTGTAACGCATCTCTTAACGCGCGAGAACGTACGAGAGAAAAGAAAGTTGATATAGGCGAGAATCTCTTACCCAAGCACTTTCCAAATCGAACGAGTTCCACAAGTGAAATACACGTGTGTAGATTTGGGAGAGGGTTAAAAGTAGCATCGTTAAAAAGTTAGGTAAGTTTTGTTTGGGATCCCCGCACCTAAAACAAGAGTTTGACGTATTTCTAAATGCGCGTGAACTTACGAGAGAAAAGGAAATTAAGTTGATAGGGGCGAGAATCTCTTACCCAAGCACTGTCCAAATCGATAGACTTCCTGAAGTGAAATACACGTGTGTAGATTTGGGGGAGGGCTAAAAGTAGCATCTTTAAAATGTCAGGTAAGCATTGGTCGGGATCCCCGCACCTAAAACGCGAGTGTAGCGCATCTCTAAACGCGCGAGAACTTACGAGAGAAAAGAAAGTTGATATGGGCGAGAATCTCCAACCTAAACACTGTGCAAATCGACAGTTTTCCACAAGTAAAATACGCGTGTGTAGATTCGAGGGAGGGCTTAAAGTAGCATCTTTAAAAAGTTTTGTAAGCATAGTTTGAGATGCTAACACCGAAATCGAGAGTGTGGCTTATCTCTGAACGCGCGAAAACACGCGAGACTCTTACGATTCGTTGCGTTTACGAGCCATTGGCCAAGCGATTGGCCAAGTTATTGGTAGCCGTGCATGGTCACTTAAAGCACTGACAATGTATCTTAGCTCCATGTACCAAGTTTCTCCACTTTTTTTTTTTTTTTTGCCCTCGGCTGGGTAATTGTGCGATATTTTCTACACAATAACTTCAATTGCCGAGCATGATACTACTGCACGTGGCTTCTACTGCCAATGACATACTTAGAGAAGTATTCCAGATCATCTGGGTTTTTATTCCTTAAGATCTGTTTTAGATTGATTAATCAAACGCTTCTCTACGCCCGGACAAGCATCTCGATGCAAGCTCAAAGTTTATTTGTGATGGCTTTCATTGGGTAAACAAGACATTTACGTCTGCTCGCCGCGCTCAACATCCATTCGTAGGCACTTTGGTATCTTTAAGTTCAGTTCGTAGATCTAAACTTGGTTCAGGGGGAGAAGCAGAGGAAAGTTCATGTTGTGTAATTCGTTCATCATTGCGTGATTACTTGATTTATCGGCATTCCCCGGTTTTGGCTGCTCACGTTTTTCTCCTGCCCAAGTCTTTGTTCACGTGTGTTTAGACGTGATCCCATACATAATGACCTTGTTTTGTTCCAGATTATTGGCGTCAGCTGAGTCAGCCATCATTTGAAAGCATCGGGAATGACTCGAACGTACTATTTACTTTTAAAGCACTGTTAATATCGTGACTTCATTTTAAAGCTTCTCTCATGTTTCATTCGCCCTTTCTGGTTTATTTTTCATTTCATATCATCGACATGTCACTGAAACAGATTATGACGCTTCTCTGGCCGCAAAACGAAGAACCTAGTGAGAGTATGTAAGGAATGCTAGGAAAATTTCCTACCATTTCTCTGCGGTACTTTCAGTAGAAGCCCCGTGCTTCCCGTCATTTTTATGAAAAGAACTGTTGTTGGTGACTGACGTTTCGACAACGTGAGCGGAAGTCATCTTCAGAATCAAGTGAATAGCGTTTGTGACTCGATGCTGTGTACATGTGTTCGAAAAAAAAAACCTTGTATTTGAAACACTTTGTAACCTTTTAATTCAAATGTGTCGTTTAAATTCCATTGTGGTAAGTTACAAATATCTACATGACTTACAACTTATTGAAACAGACCAGAAAGCAACATGGAATTAAATTCAAATATTTATTTCATTAATTCACCTCGAGCTCATTCTTGTAATTACACCAATACTGGAGTGCACAGTTAAACATCAAAATACTTATAGCCAAACAAAATTTATAGTACATTAACTCACCTACGCATTTGCTATGAGCTGTTCTGAAGATTAACAGTATTAATAAAACGTGCAACACGCAGTTCATTCCTTTCAGTTTCAATAAGGAAGAACCGACTTACAAAATCTTACAACTATTATGTGGCCGGTTGACACCAGAACCCAACTTTTACTTTTGACGTAAACAGAAAAAATAGCAGAAAAAATATATAATTGCATTCTTCACGAAAGTCTTGAAATCAAGCTATTGGCTCTTTTGACAGTGTCTATAACTAGATTGCAGTTTCTCACGCATCAATACTGCTCGTCTTCTGATTTGGTTCCTCGTTTTCTTCGTTTGTTTCCCTGGTGATGGTGATGTCATCGGAACTCTTCCGGGACAACATAGCTGGATCACGGAATGCTTTTATAATCAGCAGGCCTTCTTTTGACAAGCATGACGTCACCGATCTGGGATCTACGTCATCGGGCAGCACAATACAACGACTGTACGTGTTACGTGACAGATGACGTTCAGATTCCTGTATTCCAGTGACGGTCAGCATAATTCCACGGAGATGGAGCTTGATCTCTTCTGGTTTGAAACCCTTACAATACAACTTGGCCTCAAATTCACCGTCGTTTGCTTTGTCTTCCTGTTGTTTTATGCCCTCGATGACGAGAACACCGTTATTCAGGTTAATTCGTGACGTGACAGTTGTCGGGTCGACACCTGGAGGAAGTTTGAAGACTCTCATAAACTCGCTTTTATCGAATCCATCTTCTTGTTCGCATTGATGTTGGCCATGTAAGATGATCTTTTCGCTATCTACCTCAAGCGAGATTTCTTCAGGTTGATAATGCCCAATAAGCACACAAGCGATCTTTATTGTGCCCTGGTGAGGCTTTTCCATGGCTCGTTAGGAGTTTCCTTTTTGCTGTTCGTAAGTGCTAGCTAGAACGGCTTCTCTCCATAAATCATAGAAAATGCCATGGCCTCTAGGAGTTCGGTTGTAGTAACTGCAATGGGGAAAAAATGACAAAATGAATTGAATGCTAAGTGAAAACAGAGCTATAAATCCTCTTGACAAATAATAATTTCCCATCGCTGTTAGGTCCCTAAAAATTTGACAAAGTGGAATCTATTTTGTAATGTATATAGTTTTTAACAGTAGTGGCTAAAAGTTTGAATTTGGATTTTAAACATTCTGTTGAATTGTATTTCTAAATATTACGCTGTCCAGCAGAGCTCTGAACTTCTTGTAAAATGTCTTCAGTTTCAACCACAAACCAACTCTCCAGCATGGACAAGGGTGAAAGATCAGGCCTAAAATCTTCCTAAGCCATTGCGATAGTAAATTTTCACAAAGGGCATACTACTGATGGAAGCTCAATCCCTTAGAAAATGATCTTAAATTTACCTGTATGGATCGTAGGTAGGAAATCGGTTAACGAGAGGCATATTGTCTTGAACTTCTTTTATATTTGTCTCTTCTTGTATCTAACTCCCGTGAAAATTTTCTGAACTGATGACCGGTCAGATGAAAATCTCCTTCTATACCGACGATCCTGTCCTAAAAGTTACTAAAATTACTAAAATTAAACACTTAGTCAATGCTTCGTAAGAATGACAGATAACATATTCATTTTCCTGACACAATGTGACCGGACAAAAACGGTTTCATTTTCATTTTGCTCTCGAAATTTCCGAAAAAGATATTTATGATACTGAGTTAGCGGGAGGTCCGTATTGACAAATATTGGTCGAGTTTTGTATGTGCGTTCTTTCTTTCTTTCTTTCTTTCTTTCTTTCTTTCTTTCTTTCTTTCTTTCTTTCTTTCTTTCTTTCTTTTTTTTTTTCAGGTCCATCGACCGAACCGCACGCGAGGACCATCGAATTTAAAACGGCTCTATAAATTGATCCATCTCCAGGGTGCATTCTCGGTAAACGCGGCCGCGAAATGTAAGCATTTATTTAAGTTTCTCACTTCGCTTTTCTGAACATTTACCTGAAATTGTCCACCAAATGCAAACATGAAGTTGCAAGGATTTCTGCTCAACATAATGTTTCTTTTCTTTTTTTTTTTTTTTTGTAGACTATCCGTCAGCGGTCCATCTTGCAAAATAGCGGTCGGTATTGCAAAATTTGGACAGCTAAAGAGATCCGGCCAATTTTACAATACCTCTCTAATTTCTCGCGTGCTGATTGGCTCATTTTTATCATCAATAAGAGTACAGACGGATAATCAAGTAGTTTACTGCGGAACCACTCGCCTGCGGTTCGTGGTTCCACAGCCACTTTGACAATGTTTTGACGCTATTTATCATCAATAAGAGGACAGACGCATAAAAAATGACGTCAATTTGTTAATTAGAACTCTCCTTTTCATCAGGAACCAATTCAGCCATATAATAAAAAAGAATTAAACCAACGAACCACTGGTTAACTGTCATTAGCCCTTAACTGTCAGAAAGACACAACTCGCTAGCACCATTTTAGAAACTTCATGGGAGAGCAAAAGTAACTGATCTACTTGGCTTGGCTATTTTACAATAATTTTTTAAAACTGAACGTTCGCCATTTTAAAACTTTCTAATCACCACTAATTAACTTAAATTAAACATCACATAATACATTGAGCCGTGACACAATTTAAATTGCGCCAATGATTCCAAATAATCTATCACAATCTTTAGATAGAATCGAATTAGGTGGTCGAGATGGCGTGACGCTATTTAAATTTAACTTTTCAATAACAGAGATGAGAATTGTATATTTAAATCGAAACATTACACAATGTACATGATGATTGCATATTTAATTCAACCTTTACAAAAGAGAAATGATGGCTGTGCATATTCAAATTAAACCATGGCATTATTGTAATGACGATTACATAATTAATTGATCAAATTAAAACTAAGCCATAATAAGAACATTCGTCAAACAGAAATAATGCAACAAATATTAATAATGACAAGGAGCTCCTGTAATCGGACCAGAAGCCCAGGCAACAAGGGAACAGTTGACGGCCCAGGTTTAGTATGAGAGATGGAGATTCCAGATTATGGGGTCCTGCAATCAAATATTACGTCTTTAAAATGAACAAGAACGAAACACCTACAGTATTTAGGTAGCACAGTGAAGTTAACCTTTCAGCACACGATTTTTTTCGAGACTCACCAGAAAAATCTAAACTACATCTGCTGGATTTGCTGAAAACCCCAGGGGGAATTAAGAGAACATCAACCAATCAAAACTAGCATGAACATTTTTTTACGATCGAGAGGTCGAAAAATTTCACGTGCAGCAACACCAAAAGAGTACATGTCATGTTGCTTAGCTTCTTCAAAACCAGTTCTTACAAGAAATCTGAAAATCTTATGAAAACTATCAAGGGGTTTTTTTATAACCAATCGAGATTGTGATCCGTTTGTTAGTTTCACCTAAATTCCACGTGTCTGAGCAGGCAGCCGGAAACCCTTATCATAAATAAATAAAATAAATAAATAAATAAATATACATTTATATAGCGCCATTTTCCACTAATTGTCCATGGCGCTTTACAATACTTTAAAATTAAAATCCTAATTCTTTAAAAACCTAAAATCCTAAATCCTAAAAGTTAAAATCCTAAGAATTAAATACGCTATATAATACAATTAGGCTACAAATAAAAAGTAAAAACTACAAATCAAATGCACGCTTAAAAAGATAAGTCTTAAGATTAGCCTTAAAAACTGCCTCTGATGATGAAAGTCTGATCTGGAGGGGTAGTTTATTCCAGAGCCTTGGTGCCGCCACGGAAAAAGCCCTTTCACCATACGTTTTAAGATTTGCTCTAGGCTCATCAAGCAACCTGTTGTTTGAAGATCGTAGTGTCCGACCAGAAATGTTAAATCGCAGTAGGTCTCTAATGTAATCAGAGGCCAGTCCATTCAGAGCTTTGTAAGTTAACAACAATATTTTGAAAATAATCCTAAAATGAACTGGCAACCAATGTAAGCTCCTTAGTATTGGTGCCAACAAAGTTTAGTTTTCACGGTAAGCAGTCCAGTTATTTATTGTTTAATTCTTTATCTTTTTCTTAGAAATTACCCGCGTCAGCACAAAAATGAAAACGAAATAGTTTTCGCCACTCTCACTGAGTCATGGTCAACATGTTTTCTGTCATACTGACGAAGCATTAACTTAGTGTATAATGTTACTAATTTCAATCGTTTCAGAAGAGAATCGTCGGATATATAAGGGGGTCTTTAACTGAGCGATCATAAGTTTACAAAGTTTTCAAGGAAGCTACAAGCAAGATACAAGAAGAGACAAATATCAAGAGAAGAATTTCAAGACAGCATGCCTCTCGTTAACCGATTTCCAACCTACGATCCATACAGGTAAATTTCAAATCATTTTCTGAGCCTCGGTAGTATGCACTTTTGTAAAACGTTCGATCGAAACGGTTCAGGAAGATTTTTAGCACGGATCTTTTACGCATGTCTATGCTGAAGAATTGGTTTGTGGTTGCAACTGAAGACATTTTACAAGAAGCTTAGGGCTCTGTTGAACAGCGTACAAAATACATTTACGCAACAAATAAAATGTTTAATATCCAAATTCAGAATTTTAGCCAGATTTACCGTGAACAAGATATGTCCATACATTATAAGAAAGGTTCCACTTTATAAACTTTTAAGGGACCTAGATGCGTTCAGAAGATGTTATGGGTGAGGAAAATATATTGCTGTGTCTTTAGCGTTCAAATAGTTCCATTTTTCCTATTGCAGTTACTACAACCGAGCTCCTAGAGGCTATGGCGTTTTCTTTGATTTATGGAGAGAAGCTGTTCTAGCTGGTGCTTGCGAACAGCGACAAACAAACTACCAACGAGCCATGGAAAGGCCTCACCACGGAGCAGTAAAGATCGCTTGTGTGCTGATTGGGCATTACCAACCTGAAGAAATCTCGCTTGAGGTAGATAGCGAAAAGATCATCTTACATGGCCAGCATCAATGCGAACAAAAAGATGGATTCGATAAGAGCGAGTTCACGAGAGTCTTCAAACTTCCTCCAGGTGTCGACCCGACAACTGTCACGTCAAGAATTAACCTAGATAACCGTGTTCTCGTCATCGAGGGAATAAAACAAGAGCAAGACAAAGGAAACGACGGTGAATTTGAGGCCAAGTTGGATTTTAATGGTTTCAAACCAGAAGAGATCAAGCTCCATCTCCGTGGAAATATGCTGACCGTCACTGGAATACAGGAATCTGAACGTCATCAGTCACGTAACACGTACAGTCGTTGTATTGTGCTGCCCGATGACGTAGATCCCAGATCGGTGACTTGATGCTTGTCAAAAGAAGGCCTGCTGACGATAAAAGCATCCCGTGACCCAGCTATGTTGTCCCGCAAGAGTTCCGATGACATCACCATCGCCAAGGAAACAGAGGAGGAGGAAAAACAGAGGACGGCCGGCGCTGATGCCTAAGAAATTGTAATTTAGTTATAGACATTGTTAAAAGAGCCACTAGCTTAATTTTTAAACTTTCATGAAATATGCAATTATATATTTCTCTGCTTTTTTTTTATCAAAAGTAGTTAATTTCGTCTGACGGTAAAGATAAGTTTTGTTGCCGATCTACCGGCCACATTATGGTCCGTGAGATTTCGTAAGATTTCGGTTCTTTCTTGTTGAAAATGAAACCGTATTTCTTTGCTTTACTTAGAAAATACTATTTTCAGAACTTTATGTAGCAAATGCATGGTTTACGCTACTTTTATTAAGTTTGTAGAGTTGTGATAATTTATTTTAGATATTTTATTGTGCCCTGCAGTATTGGTGTAATTACAAGCGAGGTGGATTAATGAAATAAATATTTGAAATTATTATATGTCGCTTTCTGGTCTATCTTGCAAAGGTTTCAGTCTTGCACATATTTGTAACTTACCACAATGTAATTCAAACAGCACAATTGAATTAAAAGGTTAAAACGTATTTCAAATACAAGGTCTTTTTGCAACTGATGTCAACAGAACGTGGTTTTAATACAATTTTTTTGCTCTTTCTTTTATTCTAAACGAGGTAAACAGCATCGACTGACTAACACTATTCACTTAACTCTGAAGATGTCTTCCGCTTAATTAGGTTGTCGAAACGTCAGTCATCAACAACAGTTCTTTTCACAACTACCCTACACCGGACGATCACACTATACTAACTACTGATGCAAACAGGGTTGTTTCAAAGACCTTTTTAACTAAATGTTAGCGAGAGCTTCGAATCAGATTTTTACAGCATCGCAGAACAAGGCAGCGAGACACTGAATTGTCACTAATCCTTTAATTGGACAATGTCACAAAAGTGAGACATACCATATTTCATGAGATTAAAAAAAAAAGGTTTTTTTTTTAATGTTTATCATTTCGTAGCAAACATCAAAACAACACTTAATTCACATGGAAATTAAAACAAAGAAACCACATCACGTTACAATAAAATTTACAAAAAGTATTACGTTACTAATGTAAGCTACTTGGCCTGGCTACTTAGCAACAATGTTAATTCTGCTGATTTTTTTAAAAACTTCTTTTTACCACTACATAACTTAAATTGGACATAACAAAGTAACTGGAGCTGTTAAATAATTGAAATGTCACCATTAAGTTACCATTCCAGTCAAACCAAGTGAAGCGTACACCCCTCGCTAGTCATTTTAAATGTCAATATGAAACTGATTTTTTTTGGAACATTAAACCCATTTAGCGGTATTCTGAAAACACTAGTGGCTTTAATTTTCCAATAATCAGTTCATTTTTGCATTCTAGAAACGACTTGCGGGTTCAATATTCAAATAATCAATTCATTGATGTAATGTTGAGGGGAACGCTTCACTTGGTTTGACTGTAAGATCATTCAAAATAAACTATTGCAATCTATAAATAGAATCATATCATTGCATATTTAAATTAGACCACGACATAGTCAAAATGCGTCACGTTATTTAAAGATGAATTCCAGGTCCGTACTTCGTACTCTCGAGGATTTGTTTACGTTTTTGTTTTATTTTACAAAATTTTTAAATGTTAAAACATTTCGCAGCTACCTACAGGAACAAAATTAAAAGTTTTATGTTAGCCTTTATTACGAATGCGAAGCTTTTATCTTTGGTCTTTCTGATATTTAACAATTATTCGCCAAAGGCAAAGTGAACATTGGTGAATATTCACCAATGTTCACTGAGCCTGAGATGAATAATTCTTTTAGTATAATTTTTAGAGGTAAATATCAAAGACTACAAAATAGCGGACTAAAACATAAAAAAGAGTACAGGCGCAATTGTCCATGTGCATATATGCAGCCGTAGTTTTGATAATAAGCTTACATGTACTCCGATTGTGAATAAAGTTACTCATCGAGTTCGGCAGTAAAACAAACGAGCGAAACACTACGAAAAATAAATTCATCCGGTACCTTTGTTTTATCGTTGTTGACTTCATTCAGAGTTGTCATCATCGCATAAAAATGAGTAGCTTTGGTTTGAAGAAAAATAAATTTTGTCACTCGATCTGACCTGCTGGCGATCGACGCAACCACTCCGTTTACGATTCTTAAAAACCTGGAATTCGACTTCTTGAGAAGATTTTTGGTCCAAGGGCCACAGCAGTCATTTTGCAAATTCTCCATCCTTTCAAAAATCCTAGACTTGGAGTGATGTCTTTCGAATAAATGAAAACTTCAGTCAACAACTGTCTGCCATGTTTACTTGCCGAGATGGCAAAAACGGCGAGCTTAGTAGCCAAGCTCTAGCGGGGTGAATATAGCGTCATATGATGAGCTTTTCGACCAATCATTATGTCCAATTCTTATATTCACCTCTGGAAATTATACTAATATAAGATGAAACAACGTTGCATATTAAAGCAACTGCTGGACAAAATAATTTAAGAGCCACTGCCTGTAAATATGGAGAATCTGACGACAGGTCGGAAAATTCTGATTTTCTTTTATTGCGTCAAAAAGAGGACTGCGAAATCCAAGTTCTTGCTCGCTCGTCCAAAAAAGGCGCAATTGGTCAAAGTACCCTTTATAGTTTTTCGTCTAACGCGCTTACTTTTCACGGGCCAAACTAGCCATTTAGATATGGTATACCTATAGCATACCTCTTCTTTTAGAACCTTTATTTTTCTCAGAGATTCGTACGTATACTAAAAGAGTTATGACCCTCTAAAATGAGTTGAAATTTTACATGTAAATTGAAATTGCGACAGTTGTATTTTTTAAACGGACAACAAGTAAACAAAACATATTTACTTCAAGATGATGTTAAGCTCAGAGGAATGATCAAAGTGTAAATTAAATTTGATCATCACCTGATTTTATTTACAGAAGTTTAAATTTCTTCCCTTTCGGACGACTTATGAAGCGCCATAAAAAAGGCGAAATTTAAAGGAAAATATCGCCAAAAGTACATCACTTGAGATCCCAAAACTACCCTCCAGCAATGTCTCACCTGTAAAAACATGCGATAAAATTTTGGGGCAGTTAAAACTGTAAAATGTTAGAAGAAGAAGTTTAAGCTGTGCTTTTGTCAACAAAGACCGCCGTCCTAATTAGCATAATAACGTGAAAATAACGATGCACAGAGAAAATAATGATATATTCCACTTACCTCGCGACATGTCGACAACTGGATGTTCCACGATGCCTCATGTTATATTTCCAGTATGTTTCAGCCACATTTTCGGTGTACGAAATCACTCTCAGACATCCCCACGGTTAAGCAGATTTCAACGCTCCGAAGTCCGCTTCATAATATCTATCAATATTATTTGTCTTTCGTCTCATGAGCCGCCGTTTACAAGAGGTTTAACAATTTGCTGAGATCCTAACTGACCCAGAAGTCTATTAGCAGCCTTTAAAATCCTCCTCTTAATCGAGGATTCTCATCAAGAACTCGTTTAAGCTCAGTTCAGTTTTTATCTGTTGTGCACCCGCCATTATTCCACAGATTGCGTTACATTTGATAAATGCACATTCCAACGGGTAGGGGTAGGCTGGGTAGGAAGTGAAAATGTAACCGACATTAAAGCCATTTTAGGCAATTCCGTGGCTAAACTAGTAACTGGCTTTCCCAGAATGGTTTGAACATGAGCTTCTGCTTGCAGGCATTTTCTAGGTTATTTTTGCTGGATAGGTGTGTAGGTGGGGGAGGGGGGTCGTGTATTAGAAAAAAAAGAAAAAGAAAAAAGAAAACGGTAGACAGTATCAGGTCAAAAGATTATGATCTGTGTATCTTCATCAGCTTCATCAGTTCATCAGTGAGGCCCTATTAGGGGTTTTCAGGATACTGGATTTTTGCGTAAAAAAATTAATAGGATGCAAGAAAGTTAGGGGAAAAATTAATGGGGTAGAGCATGTTTAGATCAGATAAAGTGGAACAGTTGTGTCTTTCGCTGCCGGAAGTGCCATCAAATGTTGGAAAAGACAACAGGCTGACGAATAGTGCGCAGGAAGTAATGGTAAGCGACGTACGCGTTTTATTCAAACTCCTTACATTTTCTTAGCCGTTTCACTTTTGCGTCAGAAAAGAAAATGCTCAGAAAATTACCGAAGGGCAGTTAAAGACGGTACCTTCTTTTATGTGGGCACACGGTCTGTGCATTACGTAAGGCATGGTATATATAAACATCAGGCGCACGCTTGGGTTGGAACTAGTGACGTAATTAACTACCCTACCAAGCGTGCGACTTAAAAAAAAAGTCCTATTGTGGCCGAAACAAATTTCGCACTAAAATTACGAGCCTATACTAAAACCGGGATTACCAGAAAAGCAGCATATCGCTAAGCACTAACTGTGAACGGCCTCCAACTGAAAAACTAGCTTTTATCGTATCCGTAGAAAAAATCACGCTGAAATTCAACTGTAGATGGCATAATGCGCGGGCAAAACAACTGCGAGAGACGTCAATGTTTAACTTGCTTGGGAAGTAACAGGAAAAAATGTAACGGACACCGACAAAGTTTTCGAAAGGATGAAACAACTCATTTAACTTTTGAAAAAGGGGTGATTACAGCTACATTTTATGGTATGAATCGGAAGTGGCAAGCCTATTCAACAATGCATTAGTTTTTGGCTGTGAGGAAAAGTTATGTAGACTGTATTTTGGCTAAGCCAGAGGAGTGCTGTCCAGGGACGCTCAAAGCGCTGTTGCGACGATTCTGTCATTAAATACATATCAAAAGAGTTTTTTATGTTACCACTTACCACGTAGTTTAAAGATGTTTTTTTAATATGTTTAGTTTTCTGCTTGTAAAGGCGAACCTTCGGAGAATCTGTGAAGAAATATCTTTACCTTTTTTTCAGAAAAATGCTACCAGTAGCTAATTATCTCGGAAAAATTAATGACTAACCCCAGTTTTCTGTGTGGATTCTAATAACCCTGGCTAAGATCTGCTTTTTCCACGTTTTCTTAATCTGGCGGAAACACGTTTGTATTTTGTAGGCACCATTCGTTATGAGCTTGAGGCACCCCACAGCCGCTAATGTAGTTCACTTCTGTGATGGAGCACAGCTGCATGCCTGCACAAGACTAGTTTTCGACCCTATAACGGGCACTTTAAAATACCCGCATCTATCAAGCGAAGCACTAATGTTGACGCTTAGCTTTTTAAAGACATTATAGATGCGTTTAAGGCACACAAGTTGAATGAGTCATAAGCAATTGGATGAGTTAACTGACACTTGTCAAAAATATCTGCGGCTTGATTCTCAGCGGCTGTTGTGTCTTCTTGGAGGACCTTCTCCTGTCTGTTTCTGAGCTTTGAAGCCGTTCTCGAGAGGAAGAATTAAACGTGGCAAGGAGTCAGGAACTCATCAAAGGTGAACCGTCTAATTCTAGCCTCTTCTTTTGAGCGCCTTATCTTTTGTGCTAAAGTAATTGCTTCGACTTTTATTGCCGTCTCCTGGCATTCTTCATTGAAACGAGTGGCCTTTTTCGTCATTTTCGATTCAGGGCCCAGCCTTTAGGTTTAATTTCTTCAGCATTGACTGGAAGAGTAGAATTTGCTAGGACAGGTTGAACACCACGATTGTCGCTATATCATATTTTGGCCTTGTCAAATAGGGTTTCCCTTTCAGGAACAAGTCAACATGAACCGTACTGTAAATTGTTCTTCAGTAATTTTCTGAGCATTTCCTTCTCTGAGGCAAAAGTGGAACCGCTTAGAAAAAGGAGTTTCAATAAAACGCCGCTTATCACTACTTCTTGCGCACTACTTGTCAGTCTGTTGCCTTTCGCAGCATTTGATGACATCTAGGGCAGCGAAAGACACAAGTATAATGCTGAACAAAAAAAAAAAAAAGTAAGAGGCTTTTTATTGGGGTTCTATCCGTATTCTATTTGTAACAAATGAAAATTCTCGTCAAAAACTAATCGCTGTCAATGAGATTAGGATAGTTGTTTACAACTATAATGTGGACTATTGTGCCTTGATCTCTTTGCAGACACAAATGTTGTCATGTAAGAAATTCGTGTTACACGGTACAGAATTCGGGACACATTTAGTTCTCTGTTTATTTCTCCAGCACCATCTATATCTATCTATTCAGTGTAACAAGTGTGGGCTTCGAAATTACTAACAAGGAGCTCCGTTACCTAACCTCAAAACCCCTAAAATCTGATACAAAACTTTCATATTCCGTACTAAGAGTCCAGAATAAATGCATATAGCAGTTGACATACTTTTATTTTATCCTAAATAGCAGACCATTGTTGAGGCCCCATAGTGGGAGGGGGAGGGAGGGGGGGGGGGGGGTGTCGGTGTATCCCTTATCCTATTAATTTTTGTCCTAAATATCTTGTATCCTGTTAAATCCAGCTCAACGATTTCCTACTCAATTAGTGTCCTGTTTTATCTAATCTAAACATGTTCTACCCCATTAATATTTCCCCTAACTTTCTTAGGCGAGAATCTTCAACCTAAGCATTGTCCAAAGCGACAGACTGCCACAGGCCCCCTTTTTCGATTTACATGTTATTTACAGGCTCCCTTTTTTGATTTACACGTTATTTACAGGCTCCTGTTATCATTTTCCATGTTATTTACAGCCTCCCTTTTTTTTATTTACATGTTGTTTACAGGCTCCCCTTTTTTATTTACATGTTATTTACAGTATTATGGCAGCCTCCCTGTATTAAATTTACATGTTATTTACGGGTTTCCAGGTTGAATCACAAGAAATTTACAGGCTATTTACAGTATTTGCAGGAACAGTTTACATGTTATTTACATGATCTTGGCCCTTTGCTTTGAAACATTTACAGTGTTTTCTTCATCATTTCCATGTTTCACTTAAAATATTTACATGTTTTTTACATGAAACCTCCAAAACATGTAAAAGGGGGAAAATCATGTAAATTATTCTTTACAGTCTCTTTTTGATTATTTACATGTTAATTACATGTTATTTACATACTCTGTAAATTTTCAACTTTTCTAGTGAAATAACGGACTAAAACATGAAAACAAGTACAGGCGCAATTGTTCGTGTGCATATATGCAGCCGTAGTTTTGATAATAAGCTTACATGTACTCCGATTGTGAATAATGTTACTCATCGAGTTCGGCAGTAAAACAAACGCGCGAAACACTACGAAAAATAAATTCATCCGGCACCTTTGTTTTATCGTTGTTGACTTCATTCAGAGTTGTCATCATTGCATAAAAATGAGTAGTTTTGGTTTGAAGAAAAATAAATTTCGGTCACTCGATCTGACCTGCTGGCGATCGACGCAACCACTGCGTTTACGATTCTTAAAAACCTCGAATTCGAGTTCTTGAGAAGATTTTTGGTCCAAGGGCGACAGCAGTCATTTTGCAGATCCTCCATCCTTTCAAAAATCCTAGACTTGGAGTGATGTCTTTCGAATAAATGAAAACTTCATTCAGCGACTGTCCGCCATGTTTACTTGTGGAGATGGCAAAAACGGCGAGCTTAGTAGCCAAGCTCTAGCGGGGTGAATATAGCGTCATATGATCAGCTTTTCGACCAATCAGAATGTCCAATTCTTATATTCACCTCTGGAAATTATACTAATACAAAATGGAACAACGATGCATGTTAAAGCAACTGCTGGACAAAATAATTTAAGAGCCACTGCCTGTCAATATGGAGAATCCGACGACAGGTCGGGAAATTCAGATTTTCTTTTATTGCGTCAAAAAGAGGACTGCGAAATCCAAGTTCTTGCTCGCTCGTCCAAAAAAGGGGCAAATGGTCAAAATACCCTTTATAGTTTTTCGTCTAACGCGCTTACTTTTCACGGGCCAAACTAGCCATTTAGATATGGTATACCTATAGCATAGCTCTTCTTTTAGAACCTTTATTTTGCTCAGAGATTCGTATACTAAAAGAGTTATGACCCTCTAAAATTTTACATGTAAATTGACATTGCGACAGTTGTATTTTTGAAACGGACAAGAAGTAGACAAAACATATTTACTTCAAGATGACGTTAAGTTCAGAGGAATGATCAAAGTGTAAATTAAATTTGATCATCACCTGATTTTTTTTACAGAAGTTTAAATTTCTTCCCTTTCGGACGACTTATGAAGCGCCATAAAAAAGGCGAAATTTAAAGGAAAATATCGCCAAAAGTACATCACTTGAGATCCCAAAACTACCCTCCAGCAATGTCTCACCTGTAAAAACATGCAATAAAATTTTGGGGCAGTTAAAACTGAAAAATGTTAGAAGAAGAAGCTTAAGCTGTGCTTTTGTCAACAAAGACCGTCGTCCTAATTAGCATAATAACGTGAAAATAACGATGCACAGAGAAAATAATGATATATTCCACTTACCTCGCGACATGTCGACAACTGGATGTTCCACGATGCCGCATGTTATATTTCCAGTATGTTTCAGCCACATTTTCGGTGATTAGTGTACGAAATCACTCTCAGACATCCTCACGGTTAAGCAGATTTCAACTCTCCGAAGCCCGCTTCACAACATCAATCAATATTATTTGTCTTTCGTCTCATGAGCCGCCGTAAATTTATTTTCGTCTCATGAGCCGCAGGACAAGAAGATTAACAATTTGCTGAGATCCTAACTGACCCAGAAGTCTGTTAGCAGCCTTTAAAATCCTCCTCTTAATCGAGGATTCTCATCAAGAACTCGTTTAAGCTCAGTCCTGTTTTTATCTGTTGTGCACCAGCCATTATTCCAGAGATTGCGTTTCTTTTGACAAATGCACATTTCAACGGGTAGGGGTAGGGTGGGTAGGAAGTGAAAATGTAACCGACATTAAAGCCATTTTAGGCAATTCCGTGGCTAAACTAGTAACTGGCTTTCCCAGAATGATTTGAACATGAACTTTTCCTTACAGGCATTTCCTAGGTTATTTTTGCTGGATAGGTGGGTAGGTCGGGGTAGGGGGGGGGGGGGGGTCGTGTATTAGAAAAAAAAAAAAGAAAAGAAAAGAAAACGGTGGACAGTATCAGGTCAAAAGATTATGATCTGTGTATCTTCATCAGTTTCATCAGTTCATCAGTGAGGCCCTATTAGGGGTTTTCAGGATACTGGATTTTTGGGTAAAAAAAATTAATAGGATGCAAGAAAGTTAGGGGAAAAATTAATGGGGTAGAGCATGTTTAGATCAGATAAAGCGGAACAGTTGTGTCTTTCGCTGCCGGAAGTGCCATCAAATGTTGGAAAAGACAACAGACTGACGAATAGTGCGCAGGATGTAATGGTAAGCGACGTACGCGTTTTATTCAAACTCCTTACATTTTCTTAGCCGTTCCACTTTTGCATCAGAAAAGAAAATGCTCAGAAAATTACCGAAGGGCAGTTAAAGACGGTACCTTCTTTTTTGTGGGCACACGGTCTGTGCATTACGTAAGGCATGGTATATATAAACTCCAGGCGCACGCTTGGGTTCGAACTAGTGACGTAATTAACTACCCTACCAAGCGTGCGACTTAAAAAAAAAGTCCTATTGTGGCCGAAACAAATTTCGCACTAAAATTGCGAGCCTGTACTAAAACTGGGATTACCAGAAAAGCAGCATATCGCCAAGCACTAACTGTGAACGGCTTCCTGCTGAAAAACTAGCTTTTATCGTATCCGTAGAAAAAATCACACCGAAATTCAACTGTAGATGGCATAATGCGCGCGCAAAACAACTGCGAGACACGTCAATGTTTAACTTACTTGGGAAGTAACAGGAAAAAATGTAACGGACACCGACAAAGTTTTCGAAAGGATGAAACAACTCATTTAACTTTTGAAAAAGGGGTGATTACAGCTACATTTTATGGTATGAATTGGAAGTGGCAAGCCTATTCAACAATGCATTAGTTTTTGGCTGTGAGGAAAAGTTATGTAGACTGTATTTTGGCTAAGCCAGAGGAGTGCTGTCCAGGGACGCTCAAAGCGCTGTTGCGACGATTCTGTCATTAAATACATATCAAAAGAGTTTTTTATGTTACCACTTACCACGTAGTTTAAAGATGTTTTTTTAATATGTTTAGTTTTCTGCTTGTAAAGGCGAACCTTCGGAGAATCTGTGAAGAAATATCTTTACCTTTTTTTCAGAAAAATGCCACCAGTAGCTAATTATCTCAGAAAAATTAATGACTAACCCCAGTTTTCTGCGTGGATTCTAATAACCCTGGCTAAGATCTACTTTTTCCACGTTTTCTTAATCTGGTGGAAACACGTTTGTATTTTGTAGGCACCATTCGTTATGAGCCTGAGGCACCCCACAGCCGCTAATGTAGTTCACTTCTGTGATGGAGCACAGCTGCATGTCTGCACAAGACTAGTTTTCAACCCTATGCAGGGCACATTAAAATACCCGCATCTATCAAGCGAAGCACTAATGTTGACGCTTAGCTTTTTAAAGACATTATAGATGCGTTTAAGGCACACAAGTTGAATGAGTCATAAGCAATTGGATGAGTTAACTGACACTTGTCAAAAATATCTGCGGCTTGATTCTCAGCGGCTGTTGTGTCTTCTTGGAGGACCTTCTCCTGTCTGTTTCTGAGCTTTGAAGCCGTTCTCGAGAGGAAGAATTAAACGTGGCAAGGAGTCAGGAACTCATCAAAGGTGAACCGTCTAATTCTAGCCTCTTCTTTTGAGCGCCTTATCTTTTGTGCTAAAGTAATTGCTTCGACTTTTATTGCCGTCTCCTGGCATTCTTCATTGAAACGAGTGGCCTTTTTCGTCATTTTCGATTCAGGGCCCAGCCTTTAGGTTTAATTTCTTCAGCATTGACTGGAAGAGTAGAATTTGCTAGGACAGGTTGAACACCACGATTGTCGCTATATCATATTTTGGCCTTGTCAAATAGGGTTTCCCTTTCAGGAACAAGTCAACATGAACCGTACTGTAAATTGTTCTTCAGTAATTTTCTGAGCATTTCCTTCTCTGAGACAAAAGTGGAACCGCTTAGAAAAAGGAGTTTCAATAAAACGCCGCTTATCACTACTTCTTGCGCACTACTTGTCAGTCTGTTGCCTTTCGCAGCATTTGATGACATCTCGGGCAGCGAAAGACACAATTGTAATGCTGAACAAAAAAAAAAGTAAGAAGCTTTTTATTGGAGCTTTATCGTATTCTATTTGTAACAAATGAAAATTCTTGTCAAAAACTAATGGCTGTCAATGAGATTAGCATATGATACAAAACTTTCATATTCCGCCGCGATATTGCCCGTTCCGAGGTTGCGCGGGAGATTGGGTCAAGTTAGGTGTCGGAAAGCGTCATGGGGCTGTTTTGGGGTTGTGCCTAAATCCTACCGCTCAGAAGGACAACCGAGGAGTACTAGGAGCGAGTTTCCGAGTCGAGCAGTTTTCGGAAATTGTCGGCTATTCCAATATGGCGGACTATACCAGTCACATAAATATGCGAATTGCCAGCGGTAAAACTATGTTGATCAACAAGACAAGTACCTTTTTATTCACCTGACAAGTTAAGAATAATGTGTAGAGAGTAAAGCAGTGAGTTGTTCGGCAAATGCTGTATATTTCTTTAGATCTCTTCCCGTCTAGTTCGTAAACCGTAAATTTGTACGCCGGCTAACACATTAGACTGTCGACGTCTTTGACTTATAATAGGCACAAACGCTTTTAAATACGTCGTTCTTTAAGGACGAATTTTTTTATTGATTCGACGGATCCCCGAATGCAAACTTCCTTTGCCTTGTCCCTCTGGCCGGTAGGATCTTGGAAATACTACCGTCCAGAGGGACAGCTTGTGTATAAGGTAATTGGACTTAAGACCATGCACATTTTTATTTGTAGAATAGTTTGATACATTGCTATTTAGCCTCACACTACACTAGATTATCACTCTACAGTAATATTTCAGTTTTCTGTGATCTTGTCCCTCTGGCCGGTAGGATCTTGAAAATACTACCGACCAGAGGGACAGCTTGTGTATATTAGGTAATTGGACTTAAGTCCATGCTCAGTTTTATTTGTAGAATCGTTTGATACATTGGTCTTTAGTCTTAGACTACACTAGATTATCTCTCTACAGTAATATTTTCAGTTTTCTGTGATCTTGTCCCTCTGGCCCGTAGGATCTTGAAAATACTACTGGCCAGAGGGACAGCTTGTGTATAAGGTAATTGGACTCAAGTCGATGCACAGTTTTATTTGTAGAATAGTTTGATACATTGCTCTTTAGTCACACTACACTAGATTATCACTCTACAGTAATAGTTCAGTTTTCTGTGATCTTGTCCCTCTGGCCGGTAGGATCTTGGAAATACTACCGCCCAGAGGGACAGCTTGTGTATAAGGCAATTGGACTCAAGTCCATGCACAGTTTTATTTGTACAATAGTTTGATAATTGCTCTTATTGCTTAAGTCATAAAGCAGGCTAGAATATTGAGGATTCCCATTTATATGAAAGTTATCAGACACTTGATGCCTTAATAAAATTTTTTTTTTTTTTTTTCTTTATTCTTTTTAAATGCTACTTGTACTACTTACAATACAATATTAATGTAGTTACTTACACTACTTACAAAAAAACTTGTTACTTACGCCACTTACGATACTAACACTCACTCTATATAATACGCATACTCACGCTACTAACAATACTAATACTTACACTGCTTACAATACAACATAATTAGATTACTTGCCCTTCTTACAATTCTAGCACGGTAAGATCATACCAGTTTACTCCTGTCACTAATGTACATTCCGAGTTGCAAATTACAGAAAATATGCATGGTATATATATATGCGCCTTGTTTCTTTTCCTTTCATTTTTATTTTCGTTTTCAGGGGACTAGGGTCGAGTTGTCAAGAGATTACAAAAGAGGCAACAGAGGCTCCCACTTTTTTAAAACGATTGTAGTTGTATTTTTTTCCATTTCATAGATATGTTTTAAATACAGTAAGAAATCATTTAGTTTTGGAGAACATTTTTTCTGTCTACATAGCCAAATGTAATATTTAGCATTTAAGCAGCAGAAGTTAATTTGGAGTTTATGTTTAGAGCTATCCGGCCTTAGGCCCAGTGCTGTATCAGGCTCTAAGGGTGTCTCCTTGGCAATAACTTGGCAAGACTGTAGCCATACTTCAAAATTGTTCCAAAAATATTGAGTTTTTGGGCAAGCCCAAAATAAATGTACAAGTTTCTCTGTTTCTCTTTCGCAGAAAGTACATTTCTCGCTATCGACGAGACCAATTTTTTTCAAGAAGTTGTTTGTTGATATTCTTCTATGAAGAAATTTAAAATTGAAAGTTATAAGTTTTGTGCTCTTTGTACATTGAAAAGCCATTTGGTAAACCTTTTTCCAGTTGAGCTCTTGTTTTGTTGCGAGAGTGACGTCTTCCTCCCACTTTTGTTGACTTTGATTGGGTGGTTCACTTTTTCCTGATACAAGTTTCTTATATACTAGTCTACTAGGTTTTCTGCTTTTTAAAAATTTTGACAAGAAACTTTCATGTTTAATGGAGGTTCTGATGTTATGGGGTATATATCTTTGAAGAAGTTTTATTGAAGAAATGATTCCAAGAAAGGTTAAAGGTCGGGCTGTCAGGTCATGTATAGTCTGGAAAGCAGTGAGCGAGAGAAACTTTCCGGAGTCATCCATTAAATGTTCTACTTTTGTTATTCCTTTGAGGAACCATTCTTTAAAAAACACTGGTCTATTCCCAACTCTTATTAGTGAATTATACCATAAGGGCGATGACCGAAAGTGATAGTCTGATACAATCTTTTCTTCATAATTGGCTTCTGACCAGATTTCAAGAATTTCTTTGAAAAAAGGATCTGATACTTTAATAATGTTACGACTGTCTTTTATGTTTAGATTTCCAGTTAGTGTTACTTCACCTCCATATTTTTCAAGTTCTGAGTCAAAAAATCTTTTCCAGCTTCCATTGTTTTCCTTATCTAGATATTTCTTTATCCATGTGGATAAAATTTATTTTGCATTCACTCCAAGTGAAACAGAGTGCCAGACTGTATTAGGACACATTTCTGACATGTCCAGTGGGTTCAAGTTGTATACATCAATATTTAATATATTATTTTGTGACTTGCATACTCTCTGTAAGGATAGAGGAATCTCTTCAGGATTGTTAAACTTATAGAGTTGGATACTGTTCCTTAGCATTGTAAGACTATCTGTTTATGGAATAAACACAAATTAAAGTAATGAAAATGTCCTTCTATTGTCTTTTTTTGGTGAATGGTGTTCACCTTTAAAAAAAATAGGTTTAAGGAAATCCTTTATTTAACCAAAATGTATTGCTTAAAGGGCACTGACCTGACATACTCACAAAGCCACTCTCATTGCAAAATGTCTAGTCTATTTCCCTCATGTTTATTAAGCCTGTATACCTCAAAGGATAAGTCACTTCTAAAATGAGGCTTTCTAAATAACAAATGTTAATAAGTGTAAATAGTTAATAAGTGTAACCCCAGTTACCCTAAAAATTAATCAGATTGAATAGTTTGCTGAGTTTGCATATTTGTGCACCCATGAGTAAAATTGGGGGGGGGGGGTAGGGGGGCGGGAGCCCCAGAAGAATAGGGGGCAGGAGGCAGGAGAGGAAAGGGTGGGAAGTGGGAGTTCCATGAAGGCGGGAGTCATTTATTTAAAAGCATTAAAATCCTTTCAAAAACAAGAACCCAAATGCTTTTTGACTTACATTTAGCTTATCTTGAGACTTCTGGACTGAAGGAAAAATTAAAAGACGCGAAGAGCTAGAGGAGCAAGCCTGAAAACAAAGCAAAAAAGGAAAAAAAAGCTAAAGGATTGCGCAGCTAAATGATAAGTATGTGTTTTGAGTGTCCTTATTTACAGGGGACGGGGCAAAATGGAGGAGGGCGGGAGTCAAGAGATAAAGGTATGGGAAGCAGGAGAACTGGGAGGTTCTGACCCCCTTTCACCCTCCTCTCCCCCCCCCCCCCCCCAAAAAAAAGAAATTGTTAAACAGCTTAATTGAACGCGATTAAATTTTTTAGTCCACACAAAACAATTATATATAAATGGAACAAATAGAACTACAGTTGCATTAGAAAGCTTATAGGGGTCCTTAGGATGAAGGTAACAGAGCTAATAATCTCCCACCCCCAGTAACTAGTCTCAGACAATGTAAATGGCATGTGATGAAATTGGCATGAAATAGGCAGAAAATTCAAGTGACAAAGACTGGTGGCCATGTTGGATGACAAGAACAATAAACTAAGCTAATTCTTTTGTTAATGGTCATCCAACATGGCAGCGATGG
>NC_138148.1:27539800-27597300 GCF_964199315.1 Orbicella franksi | reverse complement strand
TTATTTGTGATGGCTTTCATTGGGTAAACAAGACATTTACGTCTGCTCGCCGCGCTCAACATCCATTCGTAGGCACTTTGGTATCAGTTCGTAGATCTAAACTTGGTTCAGGGGGAGAAGCAGAGGAAAGTTCATGTTGTGTAATTCGTTCATCATTGCGGGATTACTTGATTTATCGGCATTCCCCGGTTTTGGCTGCTCACAATTTTTTCCTGCCCAAGTCTTTGTTCACGTGTGTTTAGACGTGATCCCATACATAATGACCTTGTTTTGTTCCAGATTATTGGCGTCAGCTGAGTCAGCCATCATTTGAAAGCATCGGGAATGACTCGAACGTACTATTTACTTTCAAAGCACTATTAATATCGTGACTTCATTTTAGAGCTTCTCTCATGTTTCATTCGCCCTTTCTGGTTTATTTTTCATTTCATATCATCGACATGTCACCGAAACAGATTATGACGCTTCTATGGCCGCAAAACGAAGAACCCTAGTGAGAAGAGTATGTAAGGAATGCTAGGAAAATTTCCTACCATTTCTCCGCGGTACTTACAGTAGAAGCACCGTGCTTCCCGTCATGGCTATGAAAAGAGCTGTTGTTGGTGACTGACGTTTCGACAACCTGAGCGGAAGTCATCTTCAGAATCAAGTGAATAGCGTTTGCGAGTCGATGCTGTGTACATGAGTTCGGAAAAAAAACCTTGTATTTGAAACACGTTGTAACCTTTTAATTCAAATGTGCCGTTTAAATTACATTGTGGTAAGTTACAAATATCTACATGACTTACAACTTATTGAAACAGACCAGAAAGCAACATAGAATTAAATTCAAATATTTATTTCATTAATTCACCTCATTCTTGTAATTACACCAATACTGGAGTGCACAGTTAAACATCAAAATACTTACAGCCAAACAAAATTTATAGTACATTCACTCACCTATGCATTTGCTATGAACTGTTCTGAAGATTAACAGCAGTAAAAAAACATGCAACACGCAGTTCATTCCTTTCAGTTTCAATAAGGAAGAACCGACTTACAAAATCTAACAACTATTATGTGGCCGGTTGACACCATAACCCAACTTTTACTTTTGACGTAAACAGAAAAAATAGCAGAAAAAATATATAATTGCATACCTCACGAAAGTCTTGAAATTAAACTATTGGCTCTTTTGACAGTGTCTACAACTAGATTGCAGTTTCTCACGCATCAATACTGCTCGTCTTCTGATTTGGTTACTCGTTTTCTTCGTTTGTTTCCCTGGTGATGGTGATGTCATCTGAACTGTTGCAGGACAACATGGCTGCATCACGTGATGTTTTTATAATGAGCAGACCTTCTTTTGACAAGCATGACGTCACCGATCTGGGATCTACGTCATCGGGCAGCACAATACAACGACTGTACGTGCTACGTGACTGATGACGTTCAGATTCCTGTATTCCAGTGACGGTCAGCATATTTCCACGGAGATGGAGCTTGATCTCTTCTGGTTTGAAACCATTAAAATCCAACTTGGCCTCAAATTCACCGTCGTTTGCTTTGTCTTCCTGTTGTTTTATGCCCTCGATGACGAGAACACCGTTATTCAGGTTAATTCGTGACGTGACAGTTGTCGGGTCGACACCTAGAGGAAGTTTGAAGACTCTCATGAACTCGCTTTTATCGAATCCATCTTCTTGTTCGCATTGATGTTGGCAATGTAAGATGATCTTTTCGCTATCTACCTCAAGCGAGATTTCTTCAGGTTGGTAATGCCCAATCAGCACACAAGCGATCTTTATTGTTCCCTGGTGAGGCTTTTCCATGGCTCGTTGGGAGTTTCCTTTTTGCTGTTCGTAAGCGCTAGCTAGAACGGCTTATCTCCATAAATCATAGAAAATGCCATGGCCTCTAGGAGTTCGGTTGTAGTAACTGCAATGGGGAAAAAATGACAAAATGAATTGAATGCTAAGTGAAAACAGAGCTATAAATCCTCTTGACAAATAATAATTTCCCATCGCTGTTAGGTCCCTAAAAATTTGACAAAGTGGAATCTATTTTGTAATGTATATAGTTTTTAACAGTAGTGGCTAAAAGTTTGAATTTGGATTTTAAACATTCTGTTGAATTGTATTTCTAAATATTACGCTGTCCAGCAGAGCTCTAAACGTCTTGTAAAATGTCTTCAGCTTCAACCACAAACCAACTCTCCAGCATGGACAAGGGTAAAAGATCAGGGCTAAAATCTTCCTAAGCCATTGCGATAGTAAATTTTCACAAAGGGCATACTACTGATGGAAGCTCAATCCCTTAGAAAATGATCTTAAATTTACCTGTATGGATCGTAGGTAGGAAATCGGTTAACGAGAGGCATATTGTCTTGAACTTCTTGTATATTTGTCTCTTCTTGTATCTAACTCCCTTGAAAATTTTCTGAACTGATGACCAGTCAGATGAAAATCGCCTTTTAAACCGACGATCCTGTCCTAAAAGTTACCAAAATTACTAAAATTAAACACTTAGTCAATGCTTCGTAAGAATGGCAGATAACATATTTATTATCCTGCACAACGTGACCGGACGAAAACGGTTTCATTTTCATTTTTCTCTCGAAATTTCCGAAAAAGATATTTATGATACTGAATTAGCGGGAGGTCCGTATTGACAAATATTGGTCGAGTTTTGTATGTGTGTTCTTGTTTTTTTTCTTGTTTTTTTTTTCAGGTTCATCGACCGAACCGCACGCGAGGACCATCAAATTTAAAACGGCTCTATAAATTGATCCATCTCCGGGGTGCATTCTCGATAAACGCGGTCGCGAAATGTAAGCAGTTATTTAAGTTTCTCACTTCGCTTTTCTGAACATTTACCTGAAATTGTCCACCAAATGCAAACATGAAGTTACAAGGATTTCTGCTCAACATAATGTTTCCTTTTGTTTCTTTCTTTGTTTTTTTTTTTGTAGACTATCCGTCAGCGGTCCATCTTGCAAAATAGCGGTCGGTATTGCAAAATTTGGACAGCTAAAAAGATCCGACCAATTTTACAATAACTCTCTAATTTCTCGCGTGCTGATTGGCTCATTTTTATTATCAATAAGAGTACAGACGGATAATCAAGTAGTTTACTGCGGAACCGCTCGCCTGCGGTTCTTGGTTCCACAGCCACTTTGACAATGTTTTGACGCAATTTATCATCAATAAGAGGACAGATGCATTAAAAATGACGTCAATTTGTTAATTAGAACTCACCTTTTCATCAGGAACCAATTCAGCCATATAATAAAAAAGAATTAAATCAATGAACCACTGGTAAACTGTCACCAGCCCTTAACTGGCAGAAACACACAACTCGCTAGCACCATTTTAGAAACCTCATGGGAGAGCAAAAGTAACTGATCTACTTGGCTTGGCTATTTCACAATAATTTTTTAAAACTGAACGTTCGCCATTTTAAGACTTTCTAATCACCACTAATTAAGTTAAATTAAACATCACATAATAAATTGAGCCGTGAAACAATTTAAATTGCGCCAATGATTCCAAATAATCTATCACAATCTATAGATAGAATCGAATTAGGTGGTCGAGATGGCGTGACGCTATTTAAATTTAACTTTTCAATAACAGAGATGAGAACTACATATTTAAATCGAAACATTACACAATGTACATGATTGCATTTTTAATTCAAGCTTTGCAAAAGAGAAATGATAGCTGTGCATATTGAAATTAAACCATGGCATTATTCTAATGATGTTTACATAATTAATTGACCAAATTAAAACTAAGCCATAATAAGAACATTCGTCAAACAGAAATACTGCAACAAATATTAATAATTACAAGGAGCTACTGTAATCGGACCAGAAGCCCAGGCAACAAGGAAACAGTTGACGGCCCAGGTTTAGTATGAGAGATGGAGATTCCAGATTATGGGCTCCTTCAATCAATATCACCTCTTTAAAATGAATAAGAACGTAACACCTACAGTATTTAGGTAGCATAGTGAAGTTAATCTCATACTTTCAGCACACGAGTTTTTTCGAGTCTCATCAGAAAAATCTACACTACATCTGCTTGATTTGCTGAAAAACCCAGTGTGAATTAGGAGAACATCAACCAATCAAAACTAGCATGAGCCCTTTTTTACGAGAGGTCCAAAAATTTTCACGTGCAACAAAATCAAATGAGTACATGTCATGTTGCTTAGCGACAGTTCTTACAAGAAATCTAAAAATGTTATGAAAACTATCACGGGTGTTTTTAACCAACCGAGATTGTGATCCGTTTGTTAGTTTCACCTAAATTCCACGTGTCTGAGCATGCAGCTGGAAACCCTTACTTTAGTTTAGTTTTCACGGCAAGCTATCCAGTTATTTCTTGTTTAATGCTTTCTCTTTTCTTTAGAAATTACCCGCGTCAACACAAAAATGAAATAGTTTTTGCTACTCTCACTGAGTCATGGTCAACATGTTTTCTGTCATACTGACGAGGCATTAACTTAGTGTATAATGTTACTAATTTCGATCGTTTTAGAAGACAATCGTCGGGTATATAAGGGGGTCTTCAACTGAGCGATCATAAGTTTACAAAGTTTTCAAGGAAGTTACAAGCAAGATACAAGAAGAGACAAATATCAAGAGAAGAATTTCAAGACAGCATGCCTCTCGTTAACCGATTTCCCACCTATGATCCATTCAGGTAAATTTAAAATCATTGTCTTAGGCTCGGTAGTATGCACTATGTAAAACGTTTCGATCGAAACGGCTCGGGAAGACTTTTAGCACGGATCTTTTACGCATGTCTATGCTGAAGAATTGGTTTGTGATTGCAGCTGAAGACATTTTACAAGAAGCTTAGGGCTCTGCTGAACAGCGTACAAATACAATTACTCAACAAATAAAATGTTTAATATCCAAATTCAGAATTTTATCCAGACTTACTGTGAACAAAATCTGTACATACATTGTAAGAAAGGTTCCACTTTATAAACTCTTAAGGGACCTAGATGCGTTCAGAAAATGTTATGGGTGAGGAAAATATATTGCTGTGTCTTTAGCGTTCAAATAATTCCATTTTTCCTATTGCAGTTACTACAACCGAGCTCCTAGAGGCTATGGCGTTTTCTTTGATTTTTGGAGAGAAACTGTGCTAGCTGGTGCTTACGAACAGCAACAAACAAACTACCAACGAGCCATGGAAAGGCCCGACCACGGAGCAGCAAAGATCGCTTGTGGGCTGATTGGGCATTACCAACCTGAAGAAATCTCGCTTGAGGTAGATAGCGAAAAGATCATCGTACATGGCCAGCATCAATGCGAACAGGAAGATGGATTCGATAAGAGCGAGTTCACGAGAGTCTTCAAACTTCCTCCAGGTGTTGACCCAACAACTGTCACGTCACGAATTAACCTAGATAACGGTGTTCTCGTCATCGAGGGAATAAAACAAGAGGAAGACAAAGCAAACGACGATGAATTTGAGGCCAAGTTGGATTTTAAGGGTTTCAAACCAGAAGAGATCAAGCTCCATCTCCGTGGAAATATGCTGACCGTCACTGGAATACAGGAATCTGAACGTCATCAGTCACGTAACACGTACAGTCGTTGTATTGTGCTGCCCGATGACGTAGATCCCAGATCGGTGACGTCATGCTTGTCAAAGGAAGGCCTGCTGACAATAAAAGCATCACGTGATCCAGCCCTGTTGTCCCGCAAGAGGTCCGATGACATCACCATCAACAGGGAAACAAAGGAGGAGGAAAAACAGAGGATGACCAGCGCTGATGCCTGAGAAATTGCAATTTAGTTATAGACCTTGTTAAAAGAGCCAATAGCTTAATTTTTAAACTTTCATGAAATATGTAATTATATATTTTTCTACTTTTTTTAATCAAACGTAGTTAATTTCGTCTCATGTAAAGTTAAGTTTTGTTGCCGATCTACCGGCCACATTATGGTCCGTAAGATTTCGTAAGATTTCGGTTCTTTCTTGTTGAAAATGAAACCGTATTTCTTTGCTTTATTTAGAAAATACTATTTTCAGAACTTTATGTAGCAAATGCATGGTTTACGCTACTTTTATTAAGTTTGTAGAGTTGTGATAATTTATTTTAGATATTTTATTGTGCCCTTCAGTATTGGTGTAATTACAAGCGAAGTGGATTAATGAAATAAATATTTGAAATTATTATATGTCGCTTTCTGGTCTATCTTGCAAAGTTTTCAGTCTTGCACATATTTGTAACTTACCACAATGTAATTCAAACAGCACAATTGAATTAAAAAGTTAAAACGTAGTTCAAATACAAGGTTTTTTTGCAAATGATGTGAACAGAACGTGGTTTTAATACAATTTTTTTGTTCTTTCTTTTATTCTAAACGAGGTAAACAGCATCGACTGACTAACACTATTCACTTAACTCTGAAGATGTCTTCCGCTTAATTAGGTTGTCGAAACGTCAGTTACCAACCACAGTTCTTTTCATAATTACCATACCCCGGACGATCATACTATACTAACTACTGATGCAAACAGGGCTGCTTCAAAGACGTTTTTGACCAAATGTAGGCCAGGACTTCCAATCAGATTTTTACAGCATCGCAGAACAAGGCAGTGAGACACTGAATTGTCACTAATCCTTTAATTGAAAAATGTCACAAAAGTGAGACATATCAAATTTCATGAGAGGAAAAGAGGTTTTTATTTTTTTTTAATGTTTATTATTTCGTAGCAAACATCAAAACAACACTTAATTCACATGAAAATTAAATCAACTAACCACATCACGTTACAATAAAATTTACAAAAAGCATTACGTTACTAATGTAAGCTACTTGGCCTGGCTACTTAGCAACAATGTTAATTCTGCTGATTTTTTTAAAAACTTCTTTTTCCCACTACATAACATAAATTGGACATAACAAAGTAACTGGAGCTGTCAAATAATTGAAATGTTACCATTAAGTTACCATTCCAGTCGAACCAAGTGAAGCGTGTCCCCCTCGCTAGTCATTTTAAATATCAATATGGAACTGATTTTTTTTTTGTTTTGGAACATTAAATCCACTTGGCCGTATTCTTGAAACACTAGTGGGTTCAATTTTCCAATAATCAATTCATTTTTGCATTCTTGAAACGACTAGCGGGCTCAATATTCACATAATCAATTCACTAATGTAATGTTGAGGGGAACGCTTCACTTGGTTTGACTGTAAGATCATTCAAAATAAACTATTGCAATCTATAAATAGAATCATTGCATATTTAAATTAGACCACGACATAGTCAAAATGCGTCGCGTTATTTAAAGATGATTTGCAGGTCCGTACTTCGCACTCTCGAGGATTTCTTTACGTTTTTGTTTTGTTTTACAAATTTTTAAGAGCCATTGCCTGTAAATATGGAGAATCCAACGACAGGTCGGAAAATTCGGATTTTCTTTTATTGCGTCAAAAAGACCCTTTTGGTGAAGTATTTTCAGAAATACACTTGCAAAGTTCCAGCGACTTCACATTTTTGTGAAATCTAGGAAAGTTCGAAATACCGCTCAATCAACCAAGATGGCCGATGGAATTTATGCAAAATTGCACATTTTCAACAGACCAGTACAGAAAGAAGGGAACTTGCCTGGATTTCATATTCACACAGTTTGTAATTTACACTTTGATCATTCCTCTGAGCTAAAAGTCATCTTGAAGTAGATATGTTTTGTCTACTTCTTGGCCGTTTGAAAAATACAACTATCGCAATTTAATTTACATATAAAATTTCAACTGATTTTAGAGGGTCATAACTCATCTAGTATACGAATTTCTTAACAAATAAAACGTTCTAAAGGGAGAGCTACGCTATAGGTATACCATATCTAAATGGCTAGTTTGGCCCGTGAAAATTAAGTGCGCTATACGAAAAACTATAAAGGATATTTTGATCAATTGCGTCTTTTTTAGACGAGCGAGCAAGAACTTCGATTTCGCAGTCATCTTTATGAACATAATTAGACATGTTTCATCACAAAAATTATTCTTTGACATTTTGTATCACACATGTAAGCAATAATTTAAATCATACCTAATCAATGGCCTTGGTTATAGATGGCAAAGTCTTGTAGAAATCTATGTGAGAAGACGACGTGACTCTTGTGACGGGCCATAAAGACTCAAAGTCGTGAACGGGAGTTTCACAATCTAAAATCGCCGTAAATTTAACAGACAAAACCGAGAAACGTTTGCTACTTCCTTTTGGCTATTTTCCATATGTATCTTTGTCTAAACAATGTAGAGGGAAAAGTTCAAATGCAGCGGTTTAAAACTGTGACTGGTCAGCCACCGTTGTTAGATATGTTGTCGTGGTGACTTGTATGGCGTGACACCGTGACAAGGAGAACGATTTGCATATTCATGTTGTGTACACAAACGTTACATAAACACTTACGTTTCGTTCCTAGCAAACGTTCTTTTAATCGCTGCAGTCGGGATTGGTTGCCCTTTTTTAAAGAAAAAAAAGAGAACTAATAAAACCAAGGAAGAAGTAGCGATGCCTTTTCTCCATTTATTCGCCAAAGGTGCTCAAGTTTTGAATGCAGGACTACCGTTCCACCTTGAGGGCCGACATTTTGCCAAAATCGTCTGCTTGGGCGCCGGCTGATTTCTAGAAGACTGTGTCATCTATAACCAAGGCTTATTCTGAGGTATTATTTAAAGTATTGCTTAAGTCTACAATACACGATGTCTACGAATAATTTGTGATGTGAAACATGTCGAATTGTGTTCATAAAGATGACTGCGAAATCGAAGTTCTTGCTCGCTCGTCTAAAAAAGACGCAATTGATCAAAATACCCTTTATAGTTTTTCGTATAGCGCACTTAATTTTCACGGACCAAACTAGCCATTTAAATATGGTATACCTATAGCATAGCTCTTCCTTTAGAACGTTTTATTTGTTAAGAAATTCGTATACTAGATGAGTTATGACCCTCTAAAATCAGTTGAAATTTTATATGTAAATTAAATTGCGATAGTTGTATTTTTCAAACGGCCAAGAAGTAGACAAAACATATCTACTTCAAGATGACTTTTAGCTCAGAGGAATGATCAAAGTGTAAATTACGAACTGTGTGAATATGAAATCCAGGCAAGTTCCCTTCTTTCTGTACTGGTCTGTTGGCCATCGGCCATCTTGGTTGATTGAGCGGTATTTCGAACTTTCCTAGATTTCACAAAAATGTGAAGTCACTGGAACTTTGCAAGTGTATTTCTGAAAATATTTCACCAAAAGGGTCTTTTTGACGCAATAAAAGAAAATCCGAATTTTCCGACCTGTCGTTGGATTCTCCATATTTACAGGCAGTGACTCTTAAATGTTAAAACATTTCGCAACTCGTCACAGGAGGGGGACATGGGGATTTGCGGTGTTGCGGAGTTGATGTTTTTTTAATGCGGTGATGCGGGGATCTCAAAACCTGCGGTGTGCGATGTTTGTGTTTTTCACGCCGGGGTGTTCGGTGAAATGAAATTGTTTGCGGTGCTGGGGTTTTTTGATTTACCATTCTCAAAGCTAAACTGAACTTAAATTTAGCATGTAAACTTCGTTAATCCATTCTAATTTATGACAAACACGTACCATTGAGCTGAGGTTAATAATTTGTAACAAAATACAGAGCATCACTTTCTAGTCAATCTTCAATAGACCTTCAATATGCTTTGGCTGCCAATCTGAAGCTGTTTTTATTTATGTTTATACGTAACTTGACAAGTAACTCGACATCTGCCACCCGGAGCTCAGTGTTCGGTAGACACGTGGAGGAGCGAGGACAGAAACAATCCTGGAAATTCTGGAAACGCCAAGGCCGAATATAATGTATTATTGACTGCGCAGCTTTTTTCTACGCCAAAAAGAAAAAGGTGGCGAAAACTACCGGCAACAAAATATATCCAGATGTCGCGTCGGCAGGGGAGAAGGAAGGCTTTCTAAGCTAAGGAAGCTCTGTAAATTACACACGTTTACTATGTTTTTTTTTTTTGTTTGTTTTTTTTGCCTTTTGCTATTCGGTTTCGTCTAGAGGTCATTCTGATACTGGTCTATACCCACTCCCAGGTCCTGCGACTTTCTTGACCTTCTATTTTTTCAAAAGATTATCGATATCGAACGCAAACGCGGCTAGCTCCGGAAAGCAATACTTCCAGTCAAGATAGGGCTTCAGTCTGTGGGTTTATACACCTTATTCCAAATCGGCCGCCATTTAAGTATTCTTTTGTTTTCTTGCAAATTAGCCATTGTTCCCTCGTTCTTAAACTCGAAATCCAAAAGAATATTTTCCCTTAAACGAGGCAACAAGGGCTAACCGTAAAAGTATTGTTTTAAATGTACATGAACGAATCATGGCGCTGAAAATACGAGTTGCGGTGACGGTGTTTCGTTGACTTTTCTTGCGGTGATGCGGTGTTCGTTAATTTTTTTTGCGGTGTTGCGGTGTTGCGGTGTTCAGAACCCCCCCTCCCCCCCCATGTCCCCCTCTCACAGGAAAAAAATTCAAAGTTTTGCGTTAGCGTCCATTACGAATGCGAAGCTTTTATCTCTGGTCTTTCTGATATTTAACAATTATTCGCCAAAGGCAAAGTGAACATTGGTGAATATTCACCAATGTTCACTGAGCCTGAGATGAATAATTCTTTTTGTATAATTTTTAGAGGTAAATATCAAGGACTACAAAATAACGGACTAAAACATAAAAACAAGTACAGGCGCAATTGTTCTTCTGCATATATGCAGCCGTAGTTTTGATAATAAGCTTACATCACAGGCGGCCCAAGCGCGAGATGATAGGAAATAATTAACGTAAATGAAACGTACGCGAACGTGACTCTCGCCTACGAGCGGTGTTGTGTTACAAAGATGCGATTTACAAGGGTTTGTATGGGAACTTTACGAGTTTGCTTTAAATACCTAAAATTCAATGTTTTGTGAATAAAAGTAAGTTACCTTGCTTTCCTGTCGAATTCTTTGTTGTTTCACGGTGTTTGAGGCCGTTTTCAAGCGTTTTCAGCGAGTTAACGCTGCTGGTGCTTACATGTACTCCGATTGTGAATAAATTTACTCATCGAGTTCGGCAGTAAAACAAACGAGCGAAACACTACGAAAAATATATTCATCCGGTACCTTTTTTTTTATCGTTGTTGACTTCATTCAGAGTTGTCATCATTGCATAAAAATGAGTAGCTTTGGTTTGAAGAAAAATAAATTTCGGTCACTCGATCTGACCTGCTGGCGATCGACGCAACCGCTTCGTTTACGATTCTTAAAAACCTCGAATTCGAGTTCTTGAGAAGATTTTTGGTCCAAGGGCGACAGCAGTCATTTTGAAAATTCTCCATCCTTCCAAAAATCCTAGACTTGGAGTGATGTCTTTCGAATAAATGAAAACTTCATTCAGCGACTGTCCGCCATGTTTACTTGTGGAGATGGCAAAAACGGCGAGCTTAGTAGCCAAGCTCTAGCGGCGTGAATATAGCGTCATATATAATGAGCTTTTCGACCAATCAGAATGTCCAATTCTTATATTCACCTCTGAAAATTATACTAATACAAGATGAAACAACGTTACATATTAAAGCAACTGTTGGACAAAATAATTTAAGAGCCACTGCCTGTAAATATGGAGAATCCGACGACAGGTCGGAAAATTCGGATTTTCTTTTATCGCATCAAAAAGACGACTGCGAAATCCAAGTTCTTGCTCGCTCGTCCGAAAAAAAGGCGCAATTGGTCAAAATACCCTTTATAGTTTTTCGTCTAACGCGCTTAATTTTCACGGACCAAACTAGCCATTTAGATATGGTATACCTATAGCATAGCTCTTCCTTTAGAGCCTTATTTTGTTCAGAGATCCGCGTACTAGAAGAGTTATGACCCTCTAAAATCAGTTGAAATTTTACATGTAAATTGAAATTGCGACAGTTGTATTTTTGAAACGGACAAGAAGTAGACAAAACATATTTACTTCAAGATGACGTTAAGCTCAGAAGAATGATCAAAGTGTAAATTACAAACTGGGTGAATATGAAATCCAGGCAAGTTCTCTTCTTTCTGTACTGGCCTATTGAAAATGTGCAATTTTGCATAAATTGCATCGGCCAATCACAATACCTGTTAGAATTGTTCAAATAATTTTATTGGCTGACGAGACAACAGCTGTCAATCACAAATTGGACATCAGCTAAACTTCCAGTTCCGAGTACCCTTGGAGAGAAGTACGATCGCTTCAAAAATGGCTTTTTAGTTTGATTCAAAAATAAAGATCCAAAAGTTGCTAGTCCACAGGATTCCAGCCGCATTCTGGCTCACGAAAACGTGCACTTTTCCAATGGAAATTCCGAAAAGAGCTCAAAGTTTGCGGATGAAAATTCGAAATGCTGAGCTGTATTTGAAAGAAGCTACGGTTATTTATGGCTTGTAAGATTACCCGAAATAGCGTCAAAGTTTGAAAGACTAAACTGATCCCATTGGTTCTACTCCGAGTAAAGGAAAAAATAGCACAGCAAGCTTTCGACCGATCACTCCTCGGTTGAGCGTCGTAATTGTCGACTTTCACTTCGCTGAGTGATGACCGGAGATCGCTATTTAGCTGAAGTTTTGCTTGAGCATTTTTATAAAAATAAAGATTCTTATGCATAGTAGACAGAGACGGCTCAATTGGTGTTTTCTGTCGTTTTACTTCTAAAGTATAATTTCTGCCTTCGTAACAAATAAAACGTCTTTTGTCCGGAAGCTTTAGCTAGGTTGAGAATTTGTTTTTTCGCTAAGTGATTAAGCTAACCGTTCTGTCGGAATATGGGAGAAAGAAATGATAATAACAGAATAATAGAATTAACAGAAATGATAATTGCATATTCAAATCGAAACATTACACAATGTACATGATGATTGCATATTTAAATTCAACCTTTACATAACAGAAATGATCGCTGTGCATATTTAAATTAAACCATGGCATGATTATAATGATGATTGTATGATTAATTGAACAAATTAAAACTAAGCCACGTAAGATCATTCGTCAAACAGAAACACTCCAACAAATATTAATAATTAGAAGGGGCTCCTGTAATCGGACCAGAAGCCCAGGCAATAAGGGAAGAGTTGACTCCCAGGCTTAGTATGAGAGATGGAGATTTCAGATTATGGGCTCCTGCAATCAAATATTACCTCTTTACAATGAACAAGAACCAAACACCTACTAAAGTAGCACAGTGAAGTAAATCTCATACTTTCAGCACACGAGTTTTTTCGACTCATAAAAAATCTAAACTATATCTGCTTGATTTGCTGAAAAACCCAGGGTGAATTAGGACAACATCAACCAATCAAAACTAGCATGATCCCTTTTTTACGAGAAGTCCAAAAATTGTCACATGCAGCAACACCAAATGAGTAGATGTCTTGTTGCTTAGCTTCTTCAAAACCAGTTCTTACAAGAAATCTAAAAATCTTATGAAAACTATCACGGGTTTTTTTTCACTAATCGAGATTGTCATCCGTTTGTTAGTTTCATCTAAATTCCACGTGTCTGAGCATGCAGCCGGAAACCCTTATCATGCCAACAAAGGTTAGTTTTCACGGCAAGCTATCCAGTTATTTATTGTTTAATTCTTTCTCTTATTTTAGAAATTACCCGCGTCAACACAAAAATGAAAATGAAATAGTTTTTGCCACTCTCACTGAGTCATGGTCAACATGTTTTCTGTCACACTGACGAGGCATTAACTTAGTGTATAATGTTACTAATTTCGATCGTTTTAGAAGGGAATCGTCGGGTATATAAGGACGTTTTCAGCTTACCAATCATCAATTTATAAAGTTTCCGAGGAAGTTACAAGCAAGATAAGAGAAGAGACAAATATCAATAGAAGAAGTACAAGACAGCATGCCTCTCGTTAACCGATTTCCAACCTACGATCCATTCAGGTAAATTTCAAATCATTTTCTGAGGCTCGGTAGTATGCACTTTGTAAAACGTTTCGATCGAAACGGCTCGGGAGGATTTTTAGCACGGATCTTTTACGCCTGTCTAGGCTGAAGAATTGGATTGTTGTTACAATTGAAGACATTTTACAACAAGCTTAGGGCTCTGCTGGACAGCGTACAAATACAATTACTCAACAAATAACATGTTTAATATCCAAATTCAGAATTTTAGCCAGATTTACAGTGAACAAGATATGTACATACATTATAAGAAAGGTTCCACTTTATAAACTTTAAAGGGACCTAGATGCGTTCAGAAAATGTTATGTGTGAGGAAAATATACTGCTCTGTCTTTAGCGTTCAAATAATTCCATTTTTCCTATTGCAGTTACTACAACCGAGCTCCTAGAGGCTATGGCGTTTTCTTTGATTTATGGAGAGAAACTGTTCTAGCTGGTGCTTACGAACAGCAACAAACAAACTACCAACGAGCCATGGAAAGGCCTGACCACGGAACAGTAAAGATCGCTTGTGGGTTGATTGGGCATTACCAACCTGAAGAAATCTCGCTTGAGGTAGATAGCGAAAAGATCATCGTACATGGCCAGCATCAATGCGCACAGGAAGATGGATTCGATAAGAGCGAGTTCACGAGAGTCTTCAAACTTCCTCCAGGTGTTGACCCGACAACTGTCACGTCACGAATTAACCTAGATAACGGTGTTCTCGTCATCGAGGGAATAAAACAAGAGGAAGACAAAGCAAACGACGATGAATTTGAGGCCAAGTTGGATTTTAAGGGTTTCAAACCAGAAGAGATCAAGCTCCATCTCCGTGGAAATATGCTGACCGTCACTGGAATACAGGAATCTGAACGTCATCAGTCACGTAAAACGTACAGTCGTTGTATTGTGCTGCCCGATGACGTAGATCCCAGATCGGTGACGTCACGCTTATCAAAAGAAGGCCTGCTCACGATAAAAGCATCCCGTGATCCAGCCATGTTGTCCCGCAAGAGCTCCGATGACATCACCATCACCAGGGAAACAAAGCAGGAGGAAAAACAGAGGACGACCAGTGCTGATGCCTGAGAAATTGCAATTTAGTTATAGACAGTGCTAAAAGAGCCAATAGCTTAATTTTAAACTTTCATGAAATATGCAATTATATATTTTTCTACTTTTTTTTATCAAAAGTGGTGAATTTCGTCTCATGTAAAGTTAAGTTTTGTTGCCGATCTACCGGCCACATTATGGTCCGTAAGATTTCGTAAGATTTCGGTTCTTTCTTGTTGAAAATGAAACCGTATTTCTTTGCTTTATTTAGAAAATACTATTTTCAGACCTTTATGTGGCAAATGCATGGTCTAGGATACTTGTTATTAAGTTTGTAGAGTTGTGATAATTTATTTTCGATATTTTGTGTCCTTCAGTATTTATAGACAAGTAAAATCAAACGATATAATCTCCCAACGTTTCGGCGACCTCATGACGCCATTATCAAGGGTACAAATGAGAATTAAATTAACAAATGCCACCTCCGCTATGTAAATTAGTTATAACTCTTGAACTCGCATTTGTTAATTTAATTCTCATTTGTACCCTTGATAATGGCGTCATGAGGTCGCCAAAACGTCGGGAGATTTTATCTTTTGTTTTTACTTGTCTATGTATTACTAAATCATCCTTCAGTATTGGTGTAATTACGAGCGAGGTGGATTAATGAAATAAACATTTGAAATTATTATATGTCGCTTTCTGGTCTATCTTGCAAAGTTTTCAGTCTTGCACAAACTTGTAACTTGCCACGATGTAATTCAAACAGCACAATTGAATTAAAAAGTTAAAACGTAGTTCAAATACAAGGTTTTTTTGCTAATGATGTGAACAGAACGTGGTTTTAATACAATTTTTTTGTTCTTTCTTTTATTCCAAACGAGGTAAACAGCATCGACTGACTAACACTATTCACTTAACTCTGAAGATGTCTTCCGCTTAATTAGGTTGTCGAAACGTCAGTTACCAACAACAGTTCTTTTCATAACTACCCTAACCCGGACGATCACACTACACTAACTACTGATGCAAACAGGGTTGTTTTAAAGACCTTTTCGACCAAATGTTGGCTAGGGCTTCGAATCAGATTCTTACAGCATCGCAGAACAAGGCAGTGAGACACTATATTATCACTACACCTTTAATTGGACAATGTCACAAAAGTGAGACATAGCAAATTTCATGAGATAGAAAAAAAGGTTTTTATTTTTTTTTTTAATATTTATTATTTCGTAGTAAACATCAAAACAACACTTAATTCACACGAAAACATGAAAATTAAATCAAAGAAACCCCATCACGTTACAATAAAATTTACAAAAAGCATTACGCTACTAATGTAATTCTCCTGATTTTTTGAAAAACTTCTTTTTACCACTACATAACTTAAATTGGACATAACAAAGTAACTGAAGGTGTTAAATAATTGAAATGTTAGCATTAAGTTACCATTCCAGTCAAACCAAGTGAAGCGTGTCCCCCTCGCTAGTCATTTTAAATATCAATATGGAACTGATTTTTTTTGGAACAATAAACCCATTTAGCGGTATTCTTGAAACACTAGTGGGTTCAATTTTCCAATAATCAGTTCACTTTTGCATTCTTGAAACGACTAGCGGGTTCAATATTCAAATAATCAATTCATTAATGTAATGTTGAGGGGAACGCTTCACTTGGCAATCTATAAATAGAATCACTGCATATTTAAATTAGACCACGACATAGCCAAAATGCGTCACGTTATTTAAAGATGATTTGCAGGTCCGTTCTTCGCACTCTCGAGGATTTGTTTACGTTTTTGTTTTGTTTTACAAAATTTTTAAAAGTTAAAACATTTTGCAGCTACTTACAGGAACAAAATTCAAAGTTTTATGTTAGCCTCATTACGAATGCGAAGCTTTTATCTTTGGACTTTCTGATATTTAACAATTATTGAGTTATTTTTTTGTAAAAAAAATAGCTCTTAGTCGGCGCGTCGGGTATGTTATGGACGGGTCAATGTGTGAGTGAGTGAGTGAGTGAGTGAGTGAGTGAGTGAGTGAGTGAGTGAGTGAGTGAGAGATGTATGTATGTCACACCAATCAGATTGGATCTACTATGAACGGCCAATCAAATTTCTTGTTGTAAAGGTAAATGGTACGTGAGAAACACAAGGTATGTATAAACACAAGGACTTTGGTAATTGAAAAATAAAGAGTGACGTGTATGTTGCCGGTTTGTGATCTTTAGTCCGGTTTGGAGGGGAGTGTGACAGTTACATACGTACATTGGGTTGTTTTAGAGTGCATAATTTTCAATGTAATGGTGGCTAGTTATGAACGAGATGAGTCTTGAGTTTTGAAGCAGTTCATGAGTAGTAGGCAAATGGCACGAAATATTTTTATTTTTAATTACAAAGGGTAACTTGATACTTTTGTTTTTCACAAGGAGTTAATTCAATTAGAGGTCACGAATCGTCGGTTCTAGTTCTTAGGACATGTTTTAGAGGAGACGAGAGTATTTAGATTTGAAGCAAGTCTAACGTTTACAATAGTAAGTGCAGGTAAGGATTGTTTTGTTCTTATTGCATGCAAATATAACGAGATATTTTTACTTTTTAGTTACAATGGGTAATTTGACACTCTTGTTTTTCACAAGGTAGTAAATTCAATTAGAGCTGACGAATCGTCACCATTTGTTCCCACGAGATGTTTGCTATTTTTAGTTACAAATGGTAACTCGACACTTTTGTTTTTCATATGGGAGTAAATTCAATTAGAGCTTACAAGTTATCGACTATTGTTCCCAGGATATTAAACAAAAAAGAAGCCTTCATTTCTAGAGTGTTTTTACGTCTCTGCAGTAGCAGTTTAATATTTTTATTTGATGGGCATTTTATGACATTCTTTTCAGTCCGATATTTTTAAAGGTAAAAAGTATGAAAACTGTTCAAATGTTCTTTGAAGACTGTGCGGCACCAAGTTAAAGTGCAATTTAATTAAATCAGACTTTCAACGTGTCAGAGAGGTTTTTTCTCTTTCTTTCAATGTTTGGTGAAGTAGTGTTGTTGCGTTGTGTTGTGTAAAAAGGGTAAACTTACGACTCGTATAAAATGCGAAAAGCTCTCTTAACTTGAGTATTTTTGAGCAAAAATTCCTCTTGGGGGCTGGAAGGGCTCCCGAGGGGGTACTCCCAGAAAAATTGGTTGGGGGTGTGCGGCCCGCTTCCCAAAACCCTTACCCTATTTTTGACCAAAATTTGCGATATTCCTTACCCTATTTATGACCTCACCAAAAATTCGAAACCCTATTTACGACCTGACCCTCAAATCAAAACCCTGTTTCAGACCTGCGTTATAATTAGCTCCCTAGTTCAAACCAATGTTAAATTACCGTAAACATCTAAATTTGTGAAGGGCTTTTGTTGATTTTCTTTTCGATAATGATGAAAAAGTGGCTTCTTCTTAAAACATACCCATATCAAGGCTAGAGTGCAAAAACCGTACCCAATTTATGAGCAAAATGACCAAAATCAGCTAAAATCGATACCCTATTTATGACCAAAACGGCTGAAAAACCATACCCTTCGGGGCCGCACAGACCTATATAGCCCATATAAGGGAGTCCCCCCCCCCGGGGGGAAGGGCTACGTGATCGGTGAGTGAGGGAGTTATGCATGTGCGCGTGTCAGACCAATCACAGTGTGGGTTGTATCAAAGAACGAATAAAATTGCCTGTTAGAAAATAAGATGGTATCTACATCTGGAGACGTGTCAGATTACTGCAGTTTGTTCAGTCAAACATTTTAGGGCTTACTATTTAGTTATCTTACCATTACCGATGTAAAATCGTATGTACTTCATAAACTCCCAGTTTCTTTCTTGCTGTACATCGCAACCAAAAAAACTTGTCAAATCAACCAAATCATTACTGTAAACAGTTCCATGAATGCTCCTATCTCCGAATCTTATAGTTCACAAAAAAAATAACTCTTGCACGCCTTGCGTGCCTATGTTAATCCTTTGCTTGTCTCGAAGCTGTCAGTAAATTTTAGGATCTTGTCTTTGTTCTTCCGTATGTCAGAGACCTGCTGCTTGCTGATGCCAAATTCTTGAGCTAAATTTGTTCCTTTCTCTCCTTTATCCAAACGTGAAATAATTATCTGCTTATCTTTAATCGATAGAACGGCTCGCTTTCGCTTCGTAGACATGTTTTTGATTTGAGGTTACGATCGATCGCTCGTGTGTTTACATAACCCACGCGGAAGGAACTAATCAAGCATGAAATTCCCTTGGTAACAAAACAATTGAGCCAATCAGATATCAGCTGAACGCATCAGAATATTTCTTTGTCTCGTCGCACTTGCGAACTTTGAAAAGCGCACAGGATAATATGCTGTTTCAACAGTCTTTTGAAAGGATTATTGGGCTTTTTGCGACTTTGAGTTTTCAAGATCACAACTAATTAATATTCATGAAAAATTGGGACCAAAGAAAAAAGTCCGGATAATCGAATAGTCCGGATAATCGAGGTCCGGATAATCGAGGTTCGACTGTACGAGTTTTACTGATGGGTTTATGCTGTATGATTTTTTTTTAATTATGAAGAGACGGGGTGCTCGTTGGAAATTTTTTAAAAGAACCCCTATGAGGTACCAAAAAACCCGTTTTGTAGGTTAAGCCCCATTTCATTTTCACATAAAAGAAGAACCAATTCTAAAAGAACACATTAACTTACACCGTGACTTTCCACAACAAAACCAAAAAAAAAAAAGTGATAAAGAAAATCCATTGATTACCTGCAAAGATCTTTGAAAGCAGTCATAAATCTGCATCCTATTCAAGTGGCTCAGTTCAAATCAAAATTGAAAAAAAAAAAGATAAATAAAGTCACATTTTGACAGTGCGGCTCCTATGTACACTACTGCTGATTACTGAAGCGGTGATCAGTACCGTAATGATTCGATTTAGCGCCCGGGGCGCTTATTTACACTTGGTACTTTAGAGGAGGGCGCTTATTTCTTTGTTGAGAAACAACCGAATGCTCAAAACAAAACTTTAACACGGTATTTATTAAAATAAAGGAACGATAGCAGAAACTGCGACAAATATACGGTAAATATACCGTAACGTTTGATGGAATTATGCAGTCGCATGGAAATAATAGTTGAGAAACTCAGACGAAGATCACTGTTTTTGTAATGCGGCATTACGTACCTGAGCAGTTAAGGAAGATGAAGCTCGGTTGATACGTACTCTGACGGCGCTGTAATATTATAATATTAGAATAGGGACGCTTATTAGAGTGGAGGCGGTTTATTGAAATAGAGGCGCTTATTAATAAAAACACATTCGATGGGGGCGCTTATTCGTAAGGGGCGCTTAACGGAATAGACGCGCTAAATCGAACTATTACCGTTCTTCAGCACGTACGTTAACCCCTAAAAGATAAAACGGACACCCCCGTCACCGTTATAAGGGAGTCCCCCTGCCCTCTCGCCCCCCCCCTTTACCCCCGAAGGGGGGGGGCGGCAACAGCCTCTAACCCAGGTCTCTATCATGGGAATTCATTCCAGGTTATGTTTACTGAAAAAGAAGCAACAGTAAACGGTCTCTTCCTAACTGCACTGGTTGCTGGATTTTGGAGAAGCTCTAGGAAGATAGTAATTGCCGATGACTCATGCCATTTAACATGTTGTCGGGTTCAGACAGTTGCTACGATCTTAATGTCATTCAACTGTTACCACCGTCCTTCAACAACTTTGAAAAGCATTTATTGCTCAATAATTCATCACACAGAAGGAACTGCTACTCTGCTTAATTTGTTGAGATTATATATGATTTGAAAGAGTCTCTCTGGTTTTTTCATAAACAGTGTAACACGGTTGGTCGTCGCGGCGCTATGCCCCACTGGGGGCCATGAGGATTAACGAACGACGGTTGGTCGCCAGTGTGGACCCAACTTGCTTAATATAGGTAAGTCAACCATCCGAGGGCCTCTTCATATGAGCCTGGTCAACTGGGCTGGCTCGGTTTCCGAGATTTCGCCACTCTTTTCTTCGTAAAAGTTTCGATGCGTTCATACGAGAAGCCGGGCTGGTCTGGCTATCGAAATATTTTTACAATGAAAAAAGCAGCGAGGCAAGATCTCGGAAACCGAGCCACTTTATCTTTGTTTTTGATGAAGTAGATGACATGGTAAATGGCTGGTATTCTCTTCTTAATGAAGCCATTGATGCAAATGCGCCGCTCAAACGAAAACGTATCCGACACGAAACAAAACCGAAATGGTTATCACCTGAGATCCTAAAGCTGATGAAAAAACGTGATCGTCTCCTCAAAAAAGCCAAACGCTCAAACGTTCCTGATGACTGGTTAGCCTTGAGGAGCGCCAAAAACAAAGTCACCGAGGCGATTAGAACTGCCAAGAGAAATTTTTTCCATGAATCATTCAGGGAAAACCAAAACAATCCAAAGAAAATCTGGTCCGCGCTCAAGGATCTTTCTGGACAACTAAACACTAGAGGTGTGACCTATTTAGAAGAGAACAAGACCACGCAAATCAACGATGACAACTTAATTGCCGAAGTGCTAAACAAACATTTTACGGGCTTAGCTGAAAGTCTCTCAGACAAAACTGCCGCTGAGTTTAACCCAGCGACCCTGATATCTTTTGTCAGCAAACGCAAGACCTCAAATGCCATGCATGCTTTTCCTCCTATCACGCCGAACCAGACCAAACGACTTATTGAAGCTAACCCTTCAAGCAAAGCGACTGGTGTGGATGGCGTGAGTGCCCGCATATTGAAGATAGCAGCTCCGGCAATAGCACCATCACTGGCCAAACTCATAAACATCTGTATCGCTACTGGCACTTTTCCGACAGCATGGAAACAGGCTAAGGTGACGCCAATACACAAGCAGAAGAGCAAGTCTGACAAAAACAACTACAGGCCGATCTCAGTCCTTCCTGTACTTTCAAAAATATTCGAGAGACATTTGCACAACTCTCTATCTACTTTTCTCAAGGACAATAATCTCCTATATTCATTACAATCTGCCTTTAGGAAACACCACTCGACTGAGACAGCCTTAATAGACATTGTCGACCGAATGCTGTTAAATCTTGATGACAACCGGATAAATGGCTTAGTTTTCGCCGACTTACAGAAGGCCTTCGATCTTGTTAACCATGAGATATTGATTGAAAAACTGCGCATTTATGGTCTAGAGGACAACAGCCTGGTCCTTGTGCGTTCATTCCTTCAAAACCGAACGCAGCGCACGGTTATTCGGAGTGCACAATCCTCGCCCCAGGCTTTGACGCACGGAGTACCACAGAGATCCGTACTCTCTCCTCTTCTTTTCCTAGTGCATATAAACGACCTCCCGGAGGCAGTATCGCAGCCCACTACTGTGGACATCTTCGCAGATGACACGACTCTGAGCTCACACTCACCTTACACAAATACCCCTGGACTTTGTTCCAGACTATGTCAAAGTACTGTAGAACTGGAAAAATGGACAGGTAATAACCGGTTTAAGCTGAACATGGCCAAAACAAAATCCATGTTCGTAACCGGTACTAGACTGCGTGCAAAGATGGACCACTGCGACCAGATGGAAATCCGTTCCAGCACGGGAGATGTATGGGAAACGACTACAAGCTATAAACCACTTGGAGTATATATTGACCCGGACCTTTCTTTTAACGAGCATGTTGAACATTTATGTAAGAAACTTACTAAGCGCATCGGTATCTTGAGATCAATTAGGCATTATTTACCTTTAAATGAGCGTATACTCTTCTACAATGCAACCATAAAGCCCCTTTTTCTGTATGGCGGAGCAGTCTGGAGTATAACATCTAAAGCAAATATCAGACGAGTCTTTCGACTGCAAAAGAGAGCGGCCAGGGTAATATTGGATGTTAAAACAGCAAGGGATGAACGAACTGTTGACTTATTTAACAAGTTGGACTGGTTGCCCTTCTATGAAGAAATCAATGTTAATAAGCTATGCCTTATCTTTAAATGTCTACATGGTCAATGCCCAGAATACATATCTAGTAAGTTGATACGTGTGAGTGACATATCGGTAAGATCCTCGCGTTATAGTCACATCACGCTACGATGCCCTAAGAGCAACAGAGCGACAGAAGGAGGAAAAACTTTTGCTTCTACATCAACTTCACTATGGAATTCTCTACCTCCTAACATAAGATCCTGTGATAGCATTAATGTTTTCAAAGAGAAATGCGTCAAGCTTATAAAGAAGGGGTATGCAAATATTGAACATTTCACAATTTCTTAGTGTCCTCTAACTCTTTGTATCGCATGCACCAACATGATTTTAGTCCATTTTATTGATGTTAGTAATTTTACCAGTTTTATACTTATTATTATTCATAGTTAGATATTTTTAAAATCATCGTGATTTATATTTTAATTGTTTAAGGGAGGGCCACGAGTTTATCAGTCAATGACTGTTAAGTGTTTTTACCCTTAAATAAAGTTACTTACTTACGTACTTACTTACTTACCACCTCGGTTGACCGGGGAGGTTAAAAGCGCCCTAGCCCCATCTCCTCTACGGTCCCTTGGGAGGGGAAACCAAATCTTTTATGTCAGGAACTTTTCCAAATTCTCTCTTTTTTCTCATTTCCTTGATCGCGCAAGAAGAAAACCGACTGAATTGTAAAGAAGCGCGAGTGAAAATGTTAGGTAAATGTTTCTTTGCCATTGAAAAAATAGAGTAACTGTAAAGTAAATGGAGAATGTTCCTCATAAATCAGTGTTAGCCTGTGCAACAGTCGTTACATTTTCAATCGCGAGAGCAGAACGAAAAGCTTTTCTGCCGAGATTTTGTTTCGTCCCAACCCAGCCGCCTCCCAACCCCCCCCCCCCCCCACGCCTCCACCCATTACGTATCTCCCAAGCGTTTTTTTCGCCTCTTGTGATTGGACAGGAAACAACCGTCACGCGGGCTAACCAGCATAAACTAAACTACTTGACTGTTTGTTTTTATTGTTGATCGTTTATCGTGTTCCTACAGCATTTTCGGTGTCCAGGCTGGAAAATCCACTCGTTTAATAAAACAGGGACCACTACAGCCTTTAGTGTGTGTCCGCCCCCTATTCTCAAGTGTTATCTTAATGTTTTGTTCGTTGGCTTATTTGAATGTCTTTGTTTTTCTTTCTCGAAGGTAAATGCATTAAGCACATTCTTTTTTAACTTCTCAACTGCTATTACGGTATCCTTTCAGCGGTGTTCAACTTACTAACCAAACAGTGTCGAGTATGAATACGATGATTTTCCGAAGAACGATCGAGTGACTCGGTCTCGTTCGTGCATTGTTTATCACAATCTGACAACCTCACGACTGTTACAATCAGCCAGTCCTTTCTTTAGAAGCCTGTTCTCTAGGCTTTAACTAGTCAGCCCGGGGGCAGGGGGTTCTCCCTTATATGGGCTATATATGTATGTGCGGCCCCAAAGGGTCGGGGTTTTCAGCCGTTTTGGTCATAAATAGGGTATCGATTTTGGCCATTTTAGTCTTAAATAGGGTCTGGTTTTAGCACTCTAGTCTTGAATTGGGTATGTTTCTTAGAAGAAGCTACTTTTTCATCATTATCAATAAGACCTTCAACAAAAGCCTTTAATAACGTATGTTTAGGGCCAGCCGCAACGGTCATAAATAGGGTATCGAATTTTTGGCCAGGTCATAAATAGGGTACCAAAAATCGCAGATTTTGGTCCTAAATAGGCTAAGGGTTTTGGGAAGTGGGTCACACACCCCCAACGCACTTTTCTGGGAGTAAACCCCTTCCGGCTACTCAGTAACTAACAAGGGGAATGTGTCTCCCTGAAGATGCTTTGATGACCAATAGAAGTTAATGACCGGGGGAAACTCTCATGTTAAAGTGAAGGGGCCGCATTGTCAAAAATCTGCATTCTATTTAAATGGCTAATAGACCTTTTTAGCTCGGGCGGTTTGTTGCCCCATTTCACACCATGTGATTATACTCGTTATAATACTTGCTTGCAAATCTCAAATAGTCGCGTGTATATCAATGAATAAGTTTTACATGGATAGAACAATTCTCTAGAGAATATCACGTGGTCTGTTATGGGAAAACAAACCTCCCAAACTAAAAAAGTCTATTTCAAATAAAACGTAAAAGAGAGAAATTAAGTCACATTCTGCTAGTGCGGCTTCTATGTACACTACCGGTGATAACTGTAGCGGTGATCATTTTTGATAGAACTAGTACTACAACACGAATTTTAACCCCTAATCAGGTACAACGAACACCTCCTTTACTGTTACATGGGAATCATCCTGGGGTTTAACGCCTCTCGAGAGCAACAGCCTCTAACCCAGGTCTCTATCATGAGAATTCATTCCAGGTTATGTTTACTGAGAAGGAAGCAACAGTAAACGGTCTCTTCCTAACTCCACTGGTTGCTGGAATTCGCAGACGAAGCTTTAGGAAGATAGTTTCCAATCAGTGCCCTCCCCCTTATTTTGGGTAAAAAAGAAGAAATAACAGAAGGAAGAATAGCGGCAGGGTAATGACTCATTCTATTTAACATGTTGTCGGGTTCAGACAGTTCCTGAATCTTAATATCATTCAACTGTTACCACCGTCCTTCAACAACTTTGAAAAGAATTTATTGCTCCATAGTTCATCACACAGAAGGAACTTCAACTCTGCTTAGTTTGTTAAAATTATATATGATTTGAAAGAGTCTCTAGTTTTGCCATAAACATTGTAACACGGTTGGCCGTCAGTGTGGACCCAACTTGCTTGATATAAGCGAGTCACCCATCAGGGGACCTCTTCATTTAAGCCCGGTCAACTGGGCTAGCTCGGTTTCAGAGATCTCGCCATTCTTCTCGTCGGAAAAAAATTTCGACGTGTTCATACGGGTTGGCCAGGGTTCGAAATTTTTACAAAGAAAAGGGCGAAGAGGCAAGATTTCGAAAACCGAGCCAGCTCTGTTGACCAGGCCCATATGAAGAGCTCCCGAAACAACTGGGGAGGTCAAAAACTCTCAAGCTCCACCTCCTGTACGGTCCCTGGAGAAAAGAGAACAAATTATCGCTTTGTTACCTACTCCCTATTCTTTGTGGTGCTAATATCTCGGGCACTCCATATTCACACGGAAGGCTCGCTTTTCCATTGACAACCCAGAGCAGAAGAAACTGATTTAATTAATACCCCCGTTAAATACAATCTTTTACAATAATATATCTCGGTTATTATACACTTTGCTGTAATATTGATGATTCTTAAAATAAGCAGTCTTTGGTATTCAAAATAAGAGTTTAGAAAACGTATACCTACAAAAAATAACCATCAATATAAAATAACCAACAGATAAAGCGCATCTCCAAAAATTCATTACTTACACTGTAACAATGGCAGTGTATTTCTCTGAGTGAGAGGGATTTTTTACAATTACAAAAGTCTGCTCCAAAAAAAAAAATCATTTTCAGTTTGCGCAACCGAGAGGCCTATTATTTACTATGTAGTAAAGTTCTCTGGTCAATGCAACATTTCAGTAAATAAGTAGCTCCGCACTAGTAAATTATACCTAATTTGCAACCTAAAAATGATTAATACATGTAGACGAGGGTCTCCCTGGTGGGGGGGGGGGGGGGGGTTGAGGTGGGAATAGGTTTCGTGGTTGACGGTTATTAAAAGGAAATTTCTTCTTTGGGTTTAACTTAATATTAACTCTTGTTCTTCTTAAGTATTACCTGAGGTGTTGTGGAGGTCGTTTTGGAATTTCACGGAAGGAATAAAGTGAAATTTTGCCAACATACTCTAAGACCTCTAGAAAGAAGCCCATGGAAAATAGGCGCACTGATTGGTCAAAAATCGTGTTTCTATAACTCGATAAAAACACGGAACTAGCACGAGCTGTTGACAATGAACGTTGGTGTGAGCAAAGAGAATTACATTTTGATCATCAAAGTAAACGAGTTGTTTTCCTTATTTTGCCATCGCAGAATCTTCTCAAAGAAATAGAAAACATGTTTCTGATTGTTTCTAAATCTACCAGCATCCTATCACGAATGCCGTTCTCTGATTGGCCACGCTACTATCTATCTGTCACTAGAGTGTTTCTGTCGAGGGAACTATCGGCTGATAGTTGCCCCGCAGAAATTTGATTTCTTAAAACAAATATTCTAGTTTGAAGGCAAACATGCTAATTTTAAAGTGCCTATGAAGCAAAAAAATAATTGCTGCTGATTTGAAAGGCTTTTCAAAGTAAAGAAGAATGGTGTTTTCCTTTTTGGAATATCTTTTATCGTTTTAGAGATATTCACGTTTTTGTATTATAAGTGATGACGTCATAGGTGGTTCCACTAAAACATCACAACACTCAATCTAGAATATCTCTAGAAATATTAAAGCAGTGTTCTTTAAACTTGGTGCCAAAAATGTACATCACAAAAGAAACAAAAGGACACCCGTAGTGCCGTCACCATGGCAACAGTTATGCCGCTGGTTCTGTTTTAATTAAAACGAACACTGCCAGATTTTATCTTAAACAAGGATCATCCACTCCCAACAATCTAGTGGGGAGAGTTAAGACAATATGGGAATCATGTGTGTTCCGAGTAAGACCCTCTGTCCCGTTTCGAAGAGTTGCAAATTGGCATATTTGCTTTTTCAGAGAAAGAGACTGCAGCCAAAATGTGTTATTCTGTTTCTTTTGTGATGCACATTTGTGGTACCAAGTTTGAAGAACACTGCTCCAATATTTCTAGAGTTATTCTTGATTCAGTGTTTTACTGTTCAAGTAGAACCACCTATGACGTCATCACTTTCCTCATTTGCATAATACAAAAGCGTAAATATCTCTAGAACGAAAAAAGATATTCCAAAAAGGGAAACGCCATTCTTCTTTACTTTGAAAAGCCTTTCAAATAAGCAGGAGTTATTTTTTACTTCATAGGCAAGGGGCAACTATCAGATCGATAGTTCCGAGACATAAACACTCTATTGTCTTTATCGTTCACCACTAAATTTTCTTCCGCGCGCCAGTTCAAAAATCATATTGAATCATTTTCACCTTTTTAGGCGAAAGCCGTGAAAGCCAAATGTAAAATTTGAAAAAGAAAACAGACAAACACTAACTTAATACAATTTCAATTGTTTATTTTCTATACGCCCGCTTGTTTACAAAGAAATTTTCACGGACGAGTACTCTCCATTCGGGTATTTTCCTCGGACGGGCACTATATATAGCCTCCATTTGACGCGGAAATATGCTCGGATATTTGTCGCGGACATTATCTGTTCCAAGAAGCGAACAGTTTTCCGAGAGCGTAGCTCGAGAAATACTGTGAGCTTTGAGGAACAGATTATGTCTAAGGACAAAGATCCGACCATATTTTCAAAGTCAAATGGGGGCTATTGTGTTTATTATCCTTCAAATATTTTTTCGCAACATGCGCCGTTTTCAGATATTCCCCAGTTTTAGCTGGGGAATATTCGTTCACGTGACGCGCTTAGCCCCATCGTGCTCGAGCGAAAATAGTTGATGGATTATAAACTCGGATATTTGTCCGCAAGACTGTCTGTTCCGAGAGGCAAACAGTTTTCCGAGAGCGTAGCTCGAGGAAAACTGTGACGTTTGAGGAAAAGATTATGTCCAAGGACAAATATCTGAGCATATTTTCACACCAAATGGATGCTATTGTGTTTATTATCCTTCAAATAATTCTCGAATATTTTTCTCAAATATTTCTCTTTCTTGAAAAGTGGTGAATATCACTCGGATATTTCCCAGTTTTAGCTGGGGAATATTCATGACGCACTTAGACTAATCGCGCGTGTGCGAAAATATTCGATGACTCTCTGCGGATGAACACTATCGCGTCACGTGATCAATTATCTGTGATAGATAGTGAGTTGCGTAGCAGTGTGTCCTTGTTAACAAAATGATGGTCGCTTCTTGGCGTTTTTGAAGTGTTTGTAAGGCGGATTTAGATGAAGTTTTGAACGACTGGTAGATTGATACTAAGACAATTAGATTATTCACTCTCGATTTCTATGCATGATAGTTGTCGAGGGCGCAGCCCGAGCCAGTTAACTTCAACACATGGAAATCGAGAGCAATTAATCTAGTATAAATCTATCAAATGCGGGTTGAAAGCTACAATGCGCTCGGTCCTCAAAAACGAAAAGACCATAGCGTCAGCTTATAAACTAGTCTACAAGTTTAAAGATTCTTTGAGAGTCAGAAGTCCGTGATGAGCCAATAAAATAGTGAGATTCCAAAGACCTTGAAACCATTTGACGGTTAACATTGAACTGCCTCTTTTGACAGTTTACAGCAACAATTGAGGTTTCTTGACGGTTTTTGGTTAAATTTTGGGCTGTTTGACGGCTGACCGTTAACCCCATTGAGACCCTCGTAGATAGGGCTGCATTTTGAGCAAGTTTATTTGTTAAAGTAAATGTCTTTATGTACAATCTTCTAATCCAAATCTCAGAATGAGTATCCGTTTATTATTTGCTATTCTAAATCTAATATTGATTATTCTTTGTTATTATTTACGATTCAAAGAAAAATTTGTGAGGAAAGTCATAGGGTAAAAAAGAAACTGATCTCTCAAAAAGAAATTTGAATGAAACAACGAATTCTCTTTCTTAGCCTGCGAACAGGTTCACGTTTGAGGAACACACGTGCAAGCAGCAAAGTTTAACCTCGTTCCCACAGTCCCCCTCTCTCACTCTTGGGAGGAGGACAGAGAGACCCTGGGAACAACAGAGATCAGAGATCAAGGCATGCTGACTTCCTTTCTGCACCAGACTCCTTACTCGCTGACTCACACTTCGCCGCTCACGCGTGTGACTAGAAGGTCAGCCGGCTCACAGGCTATCTCTTTCCTGAAGATGAAAACCAATGCAGAGACTTCTGAGAGGGACTGGAGGCTACCTGGAGCTCTTGAATTTACCCAGGCCACTGCACCGACTTCCAACATGTATTTGCTGAAATGAAAACACAATTTTGCTGTGTGAGTAATGCAACAGAACTACACGGGAAATATATCACATTAAAGCAAATAAGAAAATATTTGCATTCTTTAACCATATTATTGTCTTACTTGATATCCCAAATTTCTTAGAAGGACGAAATTCTGTTGTGAATTGAGGTTGCCATTTGATCTTTAATTAATTTTGACACAATGAGGAGGGTAAATTCAGAATCATCAGATAAAAGATGACAAAAACTCAAAAGATTTTCATGTAAATGCTGCACCAGGGAAAGAACCCTGTAAGAGAGTTGACTGGTCTCCAGTCTTCTTCATACAACACGTGGTACGGCGAGAGGGGAAAAGTGCGAGGGGGAACAAGGGGTAAGTAAAAGCCTGCGAACCAAGTAGCTTAGATATCAAAATAACAAAGAACCGAAAAAAGTATATTGCTACAGATGATTAATGAAAATTACAGGACAAGGGTTTCGCTATTGGTACATAAATAGGTGCATCAATACGTGCGGAAAGAAAAAAGTGACCAAAACTCAAAGTAAAGAACAAGAAAAAAAAATTGGGTTAGAAGACGTAGCATACAAAATTGAAAGCGCATAGTTTAGAGTACAACAGTAGAGGCGTGGAGGCGTAGAAAAGTAGAGGTGTACAGGCGTACAGGCGTACAGGCGTAGAGGAGTAGAAACGTACAGGCGTAGAGGTATAGAAATGTGCAGGCGTAGAAACGTATAAACGTACAGGCGTATAGGCGCAGAGGCGTAGAAACGTAGAAGGGTATAACATTTTAATAAAAAGTAGATTACTGTAAAGAAGTATTTTAAAAGAAAAATGCAGACACAATAGCGCTAAGGATTTAATATAGTAGGAAGAATAAAGGAAGAAAAATTTAAGTTCTAACAGAATAAATATAGGGAAAAGCAAATTATGATTGATGAGATAAACCTCAGAATGGGATTAAATAGTACGAAAAATAACAGCACATAATGCGGCAGCATTACGAGGAAAAAAATTCATAAAAGAAAATGAGAAAGTTGTCGATAACCCGTTTGGATGTGTCATTTTGTATATTGTGGAATAAATTAGCAATAATAATAGATTGGTTGCCAAGGCAACGCAAACGCGCATCAGGAAAAAAAAGGGAAAATTAAAAATAGGCCAAGAAAGTGCCGCAAAAGGCATATTGGTTCCCAAGGCTACGCAAACGCGCATTAGGGAAAAAAGGGAAAATTAAAAATAGGCCAAGAACGTCCCGCAAAAGGCGGGCGAAAACAGAAGGCTAGGGGTGAGCCATAGGCGTATAGGCGTATAACTCTACGAAAACTTCTACGGCAAATAGTAGGTAAGTTCATACTAGGGCCCGAGTAGGCCTTAAGTACGATAAAAACTCAAGTGAACTTGAGACTGGCGGTGCTAACTTTTAAAGATAAGCGTTCATACTAAATTGCAAAGTATGCTACTTGCGGAATCGCTTGTCAATCAAACTACGCGGTAAAACCCGCCAAAGCAAATGTAGTCAAGACACTCAAAGCTTCATTATGCCGCGACCTCGAAACGTTCGAATAGCGTCCCTTATTTTGATTTTTGCTTTCCTACTTTTGCGACAGCGGTCTTTCATGCTTCAACAAATGTATTGCTTCGCTTTAATGGAGGAAGCCTTTAGAATTAGCCGGCGAAACCGTCGGATGTTGCTTATTTATATGGCAGGGCACTCACAACAACAAAGACCACAACTGAAAAGAAGAGCTTGGGTTTGGCCTAGACCACAGAACTGGTTTCGCCTTCTTATAGCTAATCCAGCACTGCATTTTCTTTGGAAGGAACATTTTCGTATCACTCACGCAACATTTGAATACCTATGTGACCTAATAAGAGCAGATATACAAAAACAACACACGCGGATGCGAGTGCCAATTAGTGTAGAAGAAAGAGTTGGTTTAGCATTATGGCGACTTGCAACCGGCAACAGTTATAGAAGCTGTGGGTTACAATTTGGATACGGAAAGTCAACAGCGAAATGCATTTGTAGTGAATTCGAGCGCGCTCTTCTTCGTAGGAAGGATCAATTCATAAAATTTCCCTTGACAAGGCAGGAAATTACAGAAAAGGTTGACGAGTTCGAAGAGATGTATGGCATACCTCAAATTGTCGGAGCCATAGATGGTTGCCACATAGAGATAAATGCTCCACCACGAAATCACGAGGATTACTATAATCGTAAGCAGCATTATAGTGTGAACCTTCAAGCTATAGTTGATTCTAACCTGAAATTCATCCATGTTACCGTTGGTTATCCAGGCAGCATACACGATGCTCGCGTCCTTAGACTAAGTGGACTATACGATTTGGCACAATATGAGCAAATTCTTGCTGGCCCGACGAGGAATATAAATGGAGTAGAAATCGGCCCTCTTCTCGCTGGAGACAGTGCATATCCCCTTACCAGCTGGCTCATGAAACCTTACTCAGACAGGGGGCACTTAACTCCTGGACAAAAAAAATTCAACAAAAAATTCAGTGCCCTACGATGCGTAGTCGAGCGTGCATTTGGCATGTTAAAATCACGGTGGCGAATTGTTATGAAAAAAATTGAGCAGAAAACGACAACCCTTACGAAAACTGTTGTTGCGTCATGTGTTTTGCATAACATTTGCATTGAGAGAGGTGATCTATATGATGATGGCTGCGACTCCGATGATGACTCAGACGATGAAGATGAAGGCAGACTTCTATTTGAAACTGGCAACGATGTGAGAGATGCTTTAAAAGACTTTGTGCGGGATAACTTGTAACACTACATTTTCCAACTGCAGGTTTTATTTGTTAACGAATGCTATGTGTAGCACCAAAATGTCATATAAACATATAAACTTGCCGATACAGGCAACAACAAAACAGTAGAACAGTAACAAATATATATATAATTAGAATTAATACAACTGTCTCCTTTTTAGAACATCAAATATGTGCACTGATTTACTTTGATACCAAATCTTTGAAAATGTCCTTAAACCCTGCGAGAATTGCATTTGTTTGTTCCAACTGATTCCTCTGTGATTCCCGAAGCATTTCTGTGGAACGTTCAAATCGTATGTTATCTTGCTCTATGCTTCGTTCCATAAGTTGTAAAAAACTTGTCTGCCACTCAGACGTCGCTGTTTGCTCATCACGTCTCTTCTTTCCTTTGCTGCCAGATTTCGCTGGCTTATCAGTTACCTTTCGTTTCACTCCTTCATTGGGCGTCGCAGTTTCGAATTCATTTTCCATGTTTTCTGTGTCGGCCACGCTTCCTTGTGGAGAGAGTGATGTGCTGCTGCCTTCTTCGAAGGCAAACGTGGAAGAGCCTTCGAGTGCCATTTTGGATGGGTCAACGCTATCGCGATGACCCATCACGTCGTCGAAAAAGTCGAAGTATGGAAACCCCTCTTTGATTTTCTTAAACCCCGCTTCGCCGGTCGACTGAGAGCGTTGCTTTAAAAGCTTATACTCGTACTCGAGATTTTGCTGGCGTTTCTTTACCTGCGGCAAAGTTCTTTCGCTGTCAGGACAGCTTTCCTTGTATGCGATGAAAATTTCATTCCATATCTTAATCCTTTCTTTGTTGGACGCACTGCGTAGCTTACTGTACCGTGGCCCCCATACTGCCAGCATCTCACGAGTTTCGTCTTCTGTCCAGTCAGACGCCTTTAATTTGGTCTTCTTTTTGCCTTCGGAACTTGTTTTACTGACCCGGCTTGAGTTTGCGGATGAAGTCTCAGGCCCTGGTGATGGGGTTCGCGATACTAGGGAGCTGTTGTTGCTTTGTGGTGGACTGTCGCTCGGTTGAAATGCAGCAGGACGGTAAAAGGTCTGGCTGTGTGGTGGGAAATGAAAGAGTTGTCCACTGCGGAAAGGCGTTTGTGGCTGGTTAATCGTTACGGGTACTGCTCCGGCAAATCTTTGGTTTAAGTTGTTGCTATCGAACAGAAAGCATGCTTATGGAAACATGGCTATTAAGATTTTATTAAGAGTAAAACAGAACATTTGTTCAAAAGTCTTTAACTGGTTTAATAAATAAATGAAACTGCACTTACATGAGGCTTAAGTCCACGGAATCGTCGTCCTCTAATCGGTATTGTTGCTGAGCGAAGAAGCGAGGCCGGCTTGCGTTGTAATCCATGCTTTTTGCTTCGCCAAGGTTTGCGTGCACTAGCTTTTCCCGCCGTTTAGTTGATTGACGTGTTATCGCTTTCGCGTGTTTTGATAGTGCCTAAGAACGCATTCGAGAACAGCAAAACTAGACTTAAGAGCGCACTTCGGCTCCTTTGAAAGTACGCCGTTTCTAAGGTTACAAAGTAAGGTACTTGAACTAAAATAAACCCCGTTCACATTCCAAGTAGACCTTGGGCGTACTTAAGGCCTACTTACGTACGTAGTATGAACTCGCCTAGTGTGTCCAAATCTGGGCCACACTTGACCCATCTCACCTTACGGTTCCACCTCGCACCGTGCCACGCACTGTAGAAAGTTGTATGAAGACGAATGGGGACGAGTCAGGTAAGAGAGTGCCCGCTAAAACCTGTATTTGACTCGATAGCAAAACAAACCAGCATCAGCTGTTGACCAAATGATCATGTATAGAATTTCTTCGTCTGGAATTAAGTTTGTGCATGTCTACATGTGTATCAGAACAAATCAAGATCTTGGTAGCAGAGGGTTGTCAATAGTAACTGTTCCTGAAGCTGTTACTGACCTGACTGAATTGCAGGAAATTGACTTGCCAGATAATTATCTGGAAGAGTTACCAACAAGTATTAACAAGCTGAAAAATCTGAAAATGCTGATATTAGACCAGAACCAGTTGAGAGAACTTCCTCAAGCCACTGCTGAGTTGAGTAACCTGACCGTGCTTAGTGTGAGTAACAACCAGTTGTCGGTTCTACCTTCAAGGAACTGAGGGGACTGTACTTGAGTAGTAACCAGTTGACTTCATTGCCTGATGATGTTGGTGAACTGAAGGAGCTGGGATGGCTGGATGTGAGAATGGACACTGGAGACTGGACTTGAGTGATAACCAGTTGACTTCATTGGCTGGTGAGATTGGTGAACTGAAGGAGCTGGTATGGCTGAATGTGAGTAACAATGAGCTGACAGTTTTATCACCACACATAAAACATCTCAATAAACTCCGGGTACTGTTGTGAGGTGATAACCAGTTGACTACATTGCCTGATGAGATTGGTGAACTGAATAGAAGGAGCTAGTGTGGCTGAACGTGAGTAACAATGAGTTGACAGTTTTATCACCACCACACATAAAACATCTCAATAAACTCTGGGTACTGTTGTGGGGTGATAATCAGTTAACTACATTGCCTGATGAGATTAGTGAACTGAAGTTACAATTGTTATCGGAGACAGCGTTTTAGATCTTAGTAGCCGAGGGTTGTCAATAGTTCCTGAAGCTGTGTCTGACCTGACTGAATTGTAGGAACTTGACTTGCCAGATAGTTATCTGGAATAATTACCAACAAGTATTAACAAGCTGAAAATCTCTTGCGGTTGACATCAGAGATGAACCAGTTGAGAGAACTTCCTCAAGCCATTGCTGAGTTGAGTAACCTAACCGTGCTTAGTGTGAGTAACAACCAGTTGTCTGTTCTACCGTCAAGGAACTAAGGGGACCGTACTTGAGTAGTAACCAGTTGACTACATTGCCTGATGATGTTGGTGAACTGAAGGAGCTGGTAAGTAGTGTTACATGATGTGAGTAAAAAGAAGCTGACAGTTTTATCATCACACATAAAACATCTCAGTAAATCTCAAATAGTCCTGAATACCGGACTTGAGTAGTAACCAGTTGACTACACTGCCTGATGAGATTGGTGAACCGAAGGGGCTGGAATGGCTGGATTTGAGAATGGAGACTGGAGACTGGACTTGAGTAATAACCAGTTGACTAAATTACCTGACGAGATTGGTGAACTGAAGGAACTGGAAGGGCTGAATGTGAGAATGGATTACTGGAGACTGGACTTAAGTAATAACCAGCTGAGACTGGTAAATTGAATGAGCCCACAGTATTGGATGTGGGTAAAATCACGCTGACAGTTTTATCATCACACATAAAACATCTCAATAAACTCTGGGTACTGTTGTTGAGTGATAACCAGTTGACTGCATGTCCATTGCCTGATGATATTGGTAAACTGAAGGAGCTGGAAATACTGCTTGTAACTGGAAATCCTGTAAAACTGGAAAAAAATGAAAAAGGTTGTGAAAATACAGAAGGAGATTTGAAGCCAGGCCTGGCACAAAACAGTATGTGTGTAGACCTGTACCTCTTAGGGATTCTTTTCAAAATTTCTGACGAGCATCCCTCTCTTTTTTTATATGGGAGTCTCACTCCTCCCCAGGCCTCACACGAAAACAGTGGTACAAGAAAAGAGAATTTACATTTAGATTAACAAAATAAATGAGGGACTATCCTTTCTTTTTATCGCTGTGTTTTCAACAGGAAATCGAAAAAAAATTATCTGTGTTTCTATTAAGCTATAAAAAACTTGTGAAAGATTGAAAGAACTTTAAAAAGCATTTTCCCAATCTAACACTTGTGTTTTATTATTTATTTATTATTTTATTCCTCCAATTCCTAGCTAATACATAGATATGTAAATACAACGTAAAGAAAGTAAATAGTAACCGATAGTGCTTTGTAAGGAAGCTATAGCTCGCTCAAAATACTGATTTTTTTTTTTGTTCAATGTTTGTTTAGGTCTTGCATGTCATAAAATAAACCTAATCATAAAACAACTTACATTTTGTTGGCACCAATGCTTGCAAGTATGAAGTTCTTGTGATACCTTGTGATGTTGCCACTAAACAGAACACTCATGTTCAGCAGCAATTCATTGAAGAATCTTTCCTTTGGCTTATTACTATGAAATCTATTTATTACCAATCTTTGCAGTTCTACTGTCTTGCAATTCTTTGATGCTTTCTAAATTGAAGTTTGAAGCTAAGTCACTAGTTGCTTTATTGTCAAAACTTGATTCTAGCGAGACTCGCTCTGCAAACTTGCAAAGGGAGTAAAAACAAAACTGAATAATCAGATACAAGTAGCAGCTATTAAATTTTTGTGTTGTATTAAATCTTTCTCCGATAATGAGAGTGCCGATAACCTTGCCCTTGCCCTTGCCCTTGCCCTTGCCCTTGCCCTTGCCCTTGCCCTTGCCCTTGCCCTTGCCCTTGCCCTTGCCCTTGCCCTTGCCCTTGCCCTTGTCCTTGTCATTGTCATTGTCATTGTCATTGTCATTGTCATTGTCATTGACATTATCTTTATCATTGTGAAGGTAAATTAATCAACATGACACGAGCGTGGGACAAAGAAAAATTCTGAGTCCCCGACAGGAATCGAACCCATGACCTCCCGAACAGCGGGCGGGCGCTCTATCCACTTCACCTTCACATTTCATTACCGAGCTTAAAAATTCACCATCTTTATTAATTTATCACTACTCACGATGACTTTGATAGCGTTGATCCTAGCAGTATGCAGAACACCTGTAATATATGAACTCAGTTAAATGACCTCGCTCTCCATGAGTTCTCGTAGCTCAGTGGATAGAGCGCCCGCCCGGTGTTTGGGAGGACATGGGTTCGATTCCTGTCGGGGACTCAGAATTTTTCTTTGTCCCACGCTCGTGTCATGTTGATTAATTTACGTTCACATTTCATTACCGAGCTTAAAAATTCACTATCTTTATTAATTTATCTTCATCATTATTACTATTATTATTATTATTATTATTATTATCATTATTAACAACTTTTTAAAATACAGACAAGCAAATATTAAGGGCAAGGGTCGCACTGTGGCCTTATTTTTTTTATGTCGCGTCATAAGTTGTCCAATAAATTTGTTGTGACATTCACACCACGGGAGTCACTAAGGTTGCATGTGCGCGACATAAATGATATTTGAAACCAGACTGTCAGCTCTTAATATTCACGCGCGAAAACAGCGCCAAATATAATTTTGTAGACCTGAGGCTGGTGCTAGTTTTATTAGCGACATTTCTTCAATCTCTGTTTAATTTGTTCAATGTACAAAACCTTATTGGTTTGTACGTGTTGTACAACATTCGCCAACGAATGGTGTTTACTACAGCCACGACAGTCATGGTTTAAGACCCATTATAATGATCACCGGATTCCTGATGGCTTCTTTAAGCAGTGGCTCCGAGTTCAAAGAGAAACTTTTAATCAGCCTTTGAAGAATCGTAAGTTCACATGTCACAGAACAAGATACATCTATTCGAAACTGTATTCCAGCAGAAAAGATTTTGGCGATAGGTTAATTCAAATTAGCACATGGGAATTCGTATGTTTCCATTGCCCCCATTTTTAACGTCGGAAAGTCAACAGTCATTGAATCAATACAAGATGTCGTGAACGTTTTATACGATCAGCGAGATCATTACATCAAGTTCCCTACAACGATTGCGATGATGACTGAGTGTATTTCAACTTTTGAGAGAACCAGATCTGAGTTGCCAAACGTTGCAAGTGCCATAGATGGGACACATATCCCAATCATTGCGCCCAGAGAAGATGCAGTTGACTATTTTAGTCGCTACCAGCAGCATGATATGATTGTTCAAGGGGTTGTAGATGGCACTGGAAAATTCATTGACGCAGTTGCAGGATTCGCTGGGATTGCTCATGATGCCAGGGTTTTGAGAAACAGTAACATTTATCTAGAGGCTGAACAGGGAAACATTCTGCAGGCTCCAAGGGTAGATATTGATGGGAATGATATATGCCCATACCTAGTTGGAGATAGTGCTTATCTGCCAACACCCTGGCTCACAAAGCCATTTCCAGAGGGAACAAATGATCCTGATGAAAAACCTTCAACAAAGAGCTTAGCAGAGCAAGAGTTGTTGTAGAGCGTGCCTTCGGAATTTTAAAGCGACTTTGGAGAGTGCTTCAGAAACGCCTAGACAACTCCCTGAATTTTGCAATCACGACTACCATTGCACGCATAGTTCTTCATAATTTTTGTATAGAAGCTGATGATGACTGGGATGATGACGACGCTGATGGCCCACCCAACATGGATGTCTAATATCAAAGATGTACCAATGGTAATGGTGCCACTCTCTTATTTCTCAAGGTATGGGGCTTGGTGTATGCACGAACATTCACGTAACATCCAAAATTTTTTAGATCGATGGGTTACCAAATTTCTAAGGTATGGGGCTCTGCTCACAAGAGTTCAGCCATCAAATGTCTTTTTAAGATCAATAAAAAGAATGACACTTGTTGAACCACTGTTGGTGTTTAAAAGATACTAGTTATCCATGGCATCAAGAAGAGCAGTCCGGGTAGAGTGGAGTGGTCTAAAACCAGACTGTAATTTAGTAAGAAGATTATTATCGCTAAGAGACTGTGTACATGCCTACGAGCAATACCACAAAACATGTTTACCGTGAGAAAAGTGTTTCACGGGTTTCTATGAGTATGGGGCTCCGCTTGGGGGCCCTTCGGACTGCCGCAACTCTGCTATGACAAAGTGCGTTGCATGAAGCCTTACCTTGTTTGGGTTGCAGGCTGACATAGTAGACCTCATGAACATGCCCCAGCACAAGTGGGTTGGTGCTAATCACGTGACCATCAGGCCTGATAGTAGCGTCAGGGTGATTTGACTGACTGCTAATCACTTGAATGTACGTTTTATAGCAGTTTGCAGTCGCATACAGAATCACATGATCACCCCACGTGCCATCTTGCTCCATGTTTGTAAGATAATCAGCCCATGACTGATATCCATTGATGAAGTTAAACAGATATGTTCCATCAGGTTGTAAGAAGAGAGTACACATGGATTCTATCAAAAGTGATGACAGAAAAATCCCTCTCCAGGGTCCGAAATTGCGACCAGCTGGTTGCTAATGCGACTGAAAATTTAGCGTTGGCGACCAGAATTTCAAAGCCAGTCGCCTACTGGCGACTAACTTTTAGCGTCATGGCAATGTTTTGAACCACGGCTCAAGGAATTAAATCGACAAATTTCACGTTTAATTTCGACAAGAAACTTACCTCTAGTATTGTCAAAGTTTTTTCCTAATATAAAATAATTGAGATAAACAAAATAGAGGTATGATTGTCATTAAATGACTTTCAAAAACGTCGTAATTCGCGCACTGAAATCGAAATTTAGCGACCACCATGTTTTCAGCGGTTTCATCTTACAGCCATACCGTGGGCGCAGTGTGTAAACACGTGCTTTCCTTTCGCAATTGAATATTCAATGAACCGTCACGTTTCCTGGTGTTCTACAAACTTTCCAAAATGTTTTGCAGTCTGGCGATCAAGAAAACGCAAAAAACTTCGTTCAAGACGTGGACATAGCGTGAACATCGGACATGGACAAAGACTTGGACATAGTGTGTTTTCTTGAGGCTTCGTTTGCTTTGTACTGGTAAGTGTGTCAAAAGGAAGTGGCTTCTTGTTAAGTCTACAAACTAAAAGAGCTCTCTATCTAACAAAAACTCCTTTTCAATGTAATCTAAAAGCTAATTTAATGCCTTTATACATGCACGTCTGATGAGAACATTTTAAAAACTTAACATTTACGTATTTTGCTATGAAACAAAAATTTTATGAACCACTTTTTGGCGACCGAATTTTTTCATTTGGCGACTGCAAGAAATTTTCCATCACCACTTGGCGCTTGCATAAAAAAGTTAATTTCGGACCCTGCTCTCTAAAGTTAAATGGACAATGGACAACCAATTAATGTTGAAATCTTTTTCACGGCAATTAGACAACTAATCCCTGTACATGGCAATGCGTAATTTTCTGTCATCTTATTTCAAGTCCAATTCCATTGCTGACAAAAATGCTGAAGTCTGATCATGTGGAACACATTTTTCCCAAGTCACATGTAAAGATTTTCTTACTAACCAGAAAAATGAAATAAAATACTAAACTTACCAGTTTTGAGTTCTTTCTGAGGTACTGCACTATGGATTTTCTTAATTCTCTATGTGGGATCTTGATTCCTTTCACAAGGTTCAGCTGTTCAGACAATGCATAAAACATGCAGTTCCCTGGCCCTTCATTGTCAGAAATCACAAAGCCTTTCTCTGACGCAATCTTCTCCAACTCTGCCAACAGGTGAGTATTACCGCAGACCTTGCTTACATCGCATTGCATTTGCTGAATATTCATGAACATTTGGCCAGGCAGATCTAAGAGGAAAACAATATATAAATTAAGGTAATACACAGGAGTTACTCACTCAAACCTTTGGTGGGGAGAGATAGTGCCATCTGTTACTTCAAATCCTATTTAAGACTAAAATAACTCATTTTTACACCCTTTTGACCTGTTTGTTTCCATTGACAGAGTAGGAAAAATTATGGCACCTCCCACACACCCATCTAGCTCATTTCTGGGAGTAACCCCTCCCCCTGTTCCATTCCATTATAATGATGATATTCCAGAAAATATTGCTACATCCTAGTGCTGGAAAAATTATGGCAGTGTGTAAGTCTCACACGCATGGCCCCACGAGGAAAGATTATACAGTTAATCAATTACAATGTACAATATACTGTAAAGCAACATGGCAAAATCTGACCAACTTTCAAACCAAAAAAGCTCAAAAAATCAAACCCAACAGAGTAACTCTCAATGCTGTATCAGATTTCCATGGATTACCTTGTGCTGGTGCATCTTGTGAACTAGCAACTGTGGTAAATGGAATCAGATCCCACAAGAGAACCACACCTACAATTAAAGCTGGACTCCAGATCAAGCAGTCTGGGTTTGAGACCAGGCAGGGTCACTGTGTTGGGAGACACACTTTGCTCTCACAGTGCCTCTCTCCACCAAAGTGTGTATTTAAAATGGGTACCAGCAAATTTATGCTGTGGGTATACCTGTAATCCACTAGCATCCTCCAAGGGGAAGTAAAAATACACCTATCGGAATTTAGAATGAATCTGCCAGAATGACACTCTTAGCCCGACAGCGACTTTTTGAAATAAGACACAACAGGTAACAATAAGCAAACAATGGAACCGTCCTGCTTTAGCTTATTAATGATTGTTTTCAACATTAATCTGTCAATATTCTTTTATGTTTTTTTAGGGGTAAGTAGCCAAACAGCTCTTTATCAAATCATTTCTCCAGAGATATAATTTAACTTGCGACATATATGGCATTGTAGTAGAAAACTGCAAGCAAAATAACTCCTAGAGGGTGGAGGGGGGAGGGGTGGAGGGAGTATTACTCAAAATGGGGGCAGTAGTCAAGGAGGTCCATTATCCTTTGAGCAGCAATAAACATTTTTCGCAGAAATGATGACCCTTTCAGATACCCTCCATACAACAAGGTACCCGGGTAGGGAGGGGAATAATACTAAAAAAAGTTTTATAATGGGAGATGCTATCCAAAAAACTGGTGCTCCTGTCACATAATACAGTTGGCAAAGGAAAGGTAGCCTACACAGGTAGAAATCCTACAGGATCCCACAGGAGATCGTGCAAGATCCTAAAGGAAGGTTTTTTTACCCCAGCCTCCTAACTAAAACACCATTACTAGTTAGCATCCTGGCTGACAAATCCTATAAAATCTCACAGGATCCTACCAGATCACGTAGGATCCTGTGCATGAAATTACTACCTTCTTTCAAGTAGAGCTCCATATATATAGTCCATCACATTGGCAGTCCTCACCCTCCCTACCCCACTCATGTGAAAAAAGGATGACCACTTCTTTTAAAGTTTGCACGATTTCAATAAGTTTAAGTGTAAGGGCCAATTTCCAATTCCCTCGGTTTCAATAGGCAAGATTCACTCTAGTTCACTGACTTTAATTCGACTAACACTCTAATAAGACGTTCCTGTTTGCTTGTACATAATTCCATCAATCGTCCGCGTCCTTATCCGTCTTATCTGTCATTACTTCGAGTGAATCGCATACACAACTACGTTTGCCGACGTTCGCCATAACATGCACACTCGAAAAGATCACGTGACTTAAACGCGGGAACTAAACGGCGGGAAAAATACGTGAACAATACAGGGAACCCAGCAACACCCCACCTTATGCACAACTTTAGAGGAGCATCACGATACTAAACATGGGTTCCCATATCCAACATATTTAAATAACAAGCGTCAATATCAATGTCAACGTCCTTGTTCACGGTGTCTCTCAATCACGGTTGAGATTCCTCGATTCTTCCAATAAGCAAAGTTTCTGTGTGGGTCGCGCCAATGATGTCGAAGCTCCGGTTTTGACTTCCACAGTTCGCACAAGCCCATCTCTTCCGCGAACTACTTTGACGACTCGGCCCATGCGCCACTGCCCTCTTGGCAACGGTTCATCTGCAAGAAGCACAAGATCGCCAACTTCTGCGTTTCGGCGGGGTCTGTGCCATTTCTGTCTCTCCTGTAAGGCAGGAACATACTCTTTCAACCATCTCTTCCAGAAATGGTCAGCCAAAATCTGCGTTTGTCGCCACTTCTTTCTAACAAAGATATCTTCTTTCACAAAGGATCCCGGCGGCAAGGTGTGGACAGGTCTCTGCAACAACAGGTGGTTGGGGGTTAAAGGTTCACAATCGTTTGGATCATCAGAAGCAGGAGCAAGCGGCCTGGAATTTAAAATCGACTCAACCTCGGTAAGGACCGTTGTTAACACCTCTTCGTCAACGAGGCCTTTCCCAAGAATAGCCTTCAGGGTTGTACGGGTGCTGCGTATCAGTCTTTCCCAGACTCCACGGGCGTGTGAAGCCCTTGGCGGTTGGAAAATCCACTGACATCCCTTCTGGAGCAGTTCGTCTTGGATTTGTTTCTGGTTCCAGTCTTCAATGGCAGTTGTGATCTCTCTTTCAGCACCAACGAAGTTAGACCCGTTGTCAGAGTAAATGCACTTGGGTAGACCTCTTCGATTGATAAATCTTCTGAAAACATTAATGAAGCAATCTGTTTCCAGGGAAGTAGCCACCTCTAGATGAACCGCTCTAGAGTTCAAACAAGTAAATATGGTACCCCATCTCTTGACCACTGATCTTCCCCTGTTGACATTTAGTGGGCCAAAGTAGTCGACTCCAGTATACGTAAGCATGGCTCATAGGCTGTGATACGAAATGCAGGTAAGGTGGCCATCATCTGCTCCATCCTTACTGCCCTCTGTTTCTTGCACGTAAGGCATGATCGTACAACATTGTGCACGGCAGACCTTCCTTTGGGTATCCAAAACTGTTCCCTTAACTGTGCCAATATGTGATCCTGACCAGCATGAGCTAGCTTCTGGTGAAATGCTTGGATCAGCAATTGAGTCACATGATGTTTTGGGGAACAATCATAGGGAACTTGGCTTCCAATACAATGGGTGCTTCAGAAATGCGGCCTCCAACTCTCAAAATAACATTTACCAACACTGGCCGCAGTCTAACGATTCCACTCAAGCTCTTGACGTTCCCTCGTTTTTTCAAGTCTCCAATTTCCTCTTGATAAACTTCATTTTGCAAGAGCTTCATTATGGCACTGGTTGCTCTCTCCAAATCCTCTGTTGTTGTCTCTACGATGCTGCAGGTATGCTTTGAACTTCAACAACCAGGCTACCTTCTTCCGCAGCACTGTCTAAGAAGAGTACCTCACAAGTAGTTCATGCAACTTGCCCAAAGCCGTCAAGGTGAATATGGCCTTCTCATTCTTGACTTCCAAGTCGTCTTCTGGCAGCTCACCAAGATCTACCTGGGGCCATTCTTCCTCTGACAAAAACGCAGGACCATTAAACCATCTCTCACTGCTTAGAAGCTGGTGTGCTGAAAGCCCACGAGATGCATCATCTGCTGGGTTAAGGGATCCTGGACAGTGTCTCCACTGACTCGGCTTAGACACATCCCTGATCTCAGAAACTCGATTTGCAACGTATGTCTTGAATCTACGAGATTCATTGTTGATGTATTGCAAAGTGATCTTGGAATCTGTCCAAAAGAATGTGAAGAAAATATTCAAATCAATCTCCTTTAGGATCATTGCATGAGCACGTACTGCAATTGTGGCAGCCTGCAGCTCTAGCCTTGGCACGGAGACATACTGTAGAGGAGCGGTGCGGCTCTTGGCCATGATAAAAGAACAACCCACGGTTCCGTCCTCAGCTTCTTTTCTCAAATATGAGACAGTTCCGTACCCATATTCTGATGCATCACTGAAATGGTGGAGTTGAAATGACGCGCTGGTTGAACAGCCACCAGGAAAGTAACAACGAGGGGTGCTTACTTGACTAAGGAATACCAACTCTTCCTTCCACTTCTTCCAGCCTTTCAAAAAGTCCTCTGGTAACTTGTCGTCCCAATGGAGCTTCAACTGCCAAGTCTTCTGCATGACTCTTTTAGCGGGAAGTAGGACTGGCCCAAACGTGCCGAGTGGATCAAAGGTGGAGCTTATCGTTGACAAACGTCCTCGCCTTGTGTCTTCATTCAAATGTTTCTGTGGCAGCGATACCTTTACCCCAAATGAATCAGTTTCAGTGTTCCACTGCAGCCCAAGCGCTCTTTCAATGGGGAGCTTATCAAGATCAAGATTCTTGACAGTTCTTTCCTCCGCAGGAATGGCAGCCAATACCTCATTGATATTGGAAACGAGTTTCGTCAGGCGAAAGTTGCCTTTCTTCAACAACTGTATCAACTGCAGTGAGGCTTTAATTGCTCGTTCGGTGGTGGGCACGGAAAACAAGCAATCGTCCACATAGAAATTCTTAGATACGATATCACATACTTTCTTGCTAAACTCAGTTTGGTTATCGATAGCTGTCCGCTGTAGAGCCCAAGCAGCAATACATGGAGAATCTGCCTTTCCAAACAAATGGACAGTCATCTTGTGGTCACTCGGCGGCTCATCCATTCCTTCACCCCACCACAAGAATCGTAAGGCTTCAGCATCCTCCTCTGCACAAGCTACTCTGTGAAACATACTCTCAATGTCAGAAGCCAGAGCTACCTCATCCTTCCTAAACCGAAATAGCACTCCAATGAGCGAGTTCTTCAGCTGTGGGCCCTGGAGCAGTTGTTTATTAAGCGAGGTTCCACCATACTCTACAGCTGCATCATACACCACTCGCACTTTAGCCTTGTTGGGGTTGATCACACCATGGTGCGGAAGATACCATGTGCGGTTACTGGTGGTGGATGCTTCTTCTTTAGACAACTTGACAGCATACCCTTTGACCACATAGTCATTCATCACTGCTCTGTATTGCTCACCAAACTCTGGATCTCGATCAAACCGTTTCTTTAACTGCTTCAATCTCTTCTCTGCTAAGAGACGGTTGTTCGGCAGATGGTAGTCGTCATCTCGCCACAGGAGGCGAACTTCATATCTCCCATTCTTCAGCCTGGTTGTACCTTCCAATATTTCCAGCGCCCTGTTGTCTTCAACGCTGTTGGCACTGTCACCATCATTTCCAAATTCGGACGACTCAGAAGCCCAAAACTTCTCTACTTGCTGGTGGAGTTGCATGTTTGACTCATCCTCAGCCCAGTCAAATTCAAAAACAGAAAGTGCAACTGGCTTGCTGTAATCTTCCTTTCTGTTTGTTGGCCCAGCTACACACCATCCAAATGGGGTCTTCGATGCATACGGCTCGGACTGAGGATTGTCTCCCCAACAGTAATGCAGCACTATGTGAGCCTGTGGCACGTCCTGACCAATGAGGACTGAGACTTCGTTCAAGTCCACTGGAACATACGGAAACTCCAAGTCCTTAAGGTGGGACCATTCTGACAGATCCAGCTTATCTGGGCAGTACCGGTCTAACACATTTAAACTCTCTACTGTCAAAGCATGATGGACTGGAAAACAGGGTCCATCTTGATCAGCTGGGCGGACCAGGAAGCTGACTTTGGCTAATTCACAGTCATGATTCTTCTGAGTCACAGTATTGATGCTTACTTTCTCGGTAGTACCTTGAAGTTTCAGTTTTTCTGCAAGTTGTGACGTAATCATGGAACTAACGGTAGCTGTGTCTAGCAGACCATAAGTAGTGACAATGGCTCCATTGTCAGCAACGACAGACAGGGTTACTACTTTCAGCAGCACAAAACTTCGCTTTGAATTCTCCATAGTTGCATTGTTCACAGTCAGTTCAGTCCTTGCAGGAATACTCTGATCAACATTCCTTTCCGTTTTGCTGACCTCACGCGGTATCACCCCAGGTGCATGTAACAGTGAATGGTGACTTAAGGGGTGAGCACAGTCCTTTACCATACAACCGTTCTTTTCAGGGCATCTCTTTCTCACATGAGAAGTAGATAGACAACGGTAACACAGTGCATTAGATCTTGCAAACCGTCGCCGCCAACCTAAACTCTTTGCCGGAAAGACTGAACACCTCGAAATTCTATGCTTTCCCTTGCAAACCTTACAAACTTCACCTCGGCTCCGGCCACTTCCAGGCACTGGATCATCTTCCGCCGGTAAGACCTCTCTCGTCCCTTGATTAATACTAGCATCTGCTACAGCAACCTCCGTTGTCATGGTGGTAATTGGTGTCCCACTCGCTGGTTTCAACATGAAGGGTTGTTTCTTGGATCTGTTACCACTGTCAACTCTTGCTGTCAGGGTGCTTGATCTTCCATACACCGGGTCATGCTCGGTTTGCGACTCTCCAGTAATAAATGCAGAAAGCTCTTTCAGTGTTGACTCCACGCCACCTGTCCTTTCACGGTACAACTTAGCTGACTTTATACATTTAGTCTGCAAGGGGTCTGGTAGACGGTGAAAAATTTGTCGCATATTAGTAGTACAATCAAGCTCATTTGACTGCAATTCGATCATTGCCCAGCAACAGTTCTGAAGTTTGTCGGAAAGAGTTAAAAGAGCCACACTGTCACCATTTCTTATTTTGGGACCACTAACAACAGAAGATTTCAGTGCCTCAACAATCATAGCATTTTGTCCAAACCTCTGCTTCAGCACCTGTAGAGCCAGATGACAACCATTTGGTAGGCCCTGGTAATTCTCAATAACTTCTCTCGCTTTCCCAGTTGTGTAAGTCATTAAATAGTTCATTTTCTCACTGTCAGTTAGTGAGGCTCTATTCTATACTTGATCTCTGAAATTAGCTCTAAACCGCAGGTACCGAGATGGATCACCATCAAATGGAGTGGGTGCAGGTGGTGGCTGCATCATTCTGAGCTCCATCTTTTCCCAGAAGTCTGCTCGAGGTTCGTAATTGGCTTTCGCAATGGTCTAAGAGTCTCCTTCAGCTGCAAATTGGTTCACGGTATCTCCACTGCTATTAACAATGTCTTGCTGAAAGGGAGTGGTTGGTAAGGTAAATTCTGGTGCCTTTGTATTTAAGGTACCTCTCTGTTGTCCTGCTGCTGGATCAGGTGCATGTGGATGCTTCTAATTCATCATGTGCTCTGGGACTGCTCTGCCCTTCCTTGACAAATGTTTCCTGTGGGTGTAGTCCATGCGACGCAGGCCAATGGTAGCACTCTGGGCCATCGCCAGGGTCATCGGAGCCCAAATACTGCTCCTCATCTTCTTTAATCGCATCTTCATAGACTTTGCTAATAGCAGCGGCTGCAGCAAAATCTGCCCTGAGCCTTGCCCTTTCTGCTTCTTTTCTCGCAGCTTCAACATTGTCAAGTTGAGCAATCCTCACTTCTAACTCTGCTTGCCTCGCCTTAGCTTGGAGAGCCCTTGCTCTTGAGGAAGTGCTTGACGCTTGTGAAGCTTTAGAGCTCTTTGTTTTTGCGCTCGATTTGGTAGACTTCCGTTCTTCATGACTGCGTCGACCAGCATCGATCATCCATTTTTGGACAGTTTCACGAATAAGCCCTACTTCAGTATAGAGGTTGTCATACACTTGAGTGTCAGGTATTTGTTCTTCTTCAGTGAGAAGTTCTTGTATCTCCTCATGAAGATCACCAAACTCTTTAAAACACTCATTTAATTTCACAGATTCCTTACCGACTAGCTTCAAATTTTTATCAAGTCCCATAAGTGTTCCAATGTTGGCAATCCGTGACTGTATTTCTCCTTTGAGCTTGTTTCTTTCTCTTTTTCGTTCACTGAGCCGATAAGCTTTGCCCTTTTCGGTTAGCTTTGGTTGTCTTCTTTCAATAACATTCCAGTCCAATTCCAAGTTTCCGTCTCCATTTCAAGTTCTGAAACACGCACATCAGCTTCCATAACAGAATCGATCCCTCCATTTTCTCTTGTAGAATAGCCCGACTCTTTTCCTTAGGCTCCTTACATTGTAGAATAAGCCTGAGGCCAACGCATCGCCTTCTCATCTGGAGTTTCCGCGTGTTCATGTGCCGTGGTTCGGCCATCGTCGCTCGTAAGATCCCACATCACATCGTAAACAATCAATTTCCAAGTTGCAGTTTCGACAAAGAAATCCTTCGCCAACAATAATAGGAGAGCTCGAAACCACAATTGAGCGCCAAATAATGCTGGTACCAAAAAACAACCACTGCAACGCAACGATGGCCGAAGAACGACGATTTGAAGCCAAGCAAATTCCAAACAGCTTGTGTAATTCAGTGAATCAAAGTAACTGTAAGGGCCGATTTCCAATTCCCTCGGTTTTAATAGGCAAGATTCACTCTAGTTCACTGACTTTAATTCGACTAACACTCCAATAAGACGTTCCTGTTTGCTTGTACATAATTCCATCAATCGTCCGCGTCTTTATCCGTCTTATCCGTCATTACTTCGAGTGAATCGCATACACAACTATGTTTGCGACGTTCGCCATAACATGCACACTCGAAAAGATCACGTGACTTAAACGCGGGAACTAAACGGCGGGAAAAATACATGAACAATACAGGGAACCCAGCAACATTAAGCATGAAATAAATCACATACCTGGCTTGTTCTCTTCAAGAACCATTTTTCCAGTCCATGGACAGTGAGCACTTCATCCCAGACCTCCTCCATACAAATCAGTGGTTGACCCTGTTTTACTTCAAGAAGGTGGAAGCACCCCTCGTCATCACATGACACTCTTCCATGGTTAGAACACTCTTGAACAGCCCTGTCTCTCCCTTGATGACAGTATGGGCAGGCTACACACAACTTATACTGCATTCCGCTCAGGTATGGCAGCTCCAGTGACAAGGTTTGCAAAGTTCCTTCCAGTAACTCACGTACTTGAGTAGCTATGTGTAGTTCCTCTGACATCTCAGCTGACACTTCCAGTTTTATCTTCTTGTGTGCAATAACCGGATGTCTTTCTTTTCTTTGTTTTAGGACGATCTTGATGAAACTCTTCTTGCAAATGACAATTAAATCATGGATTTGTTTCCCAATAACAAACCATGCTCCATTTTGGCACAGCTTGGAATGCTGCAAGGGCCATGTCTTACAACACCAACAAATAAGTCGTGACACAAGCTGTGAGAACAGACCATGAGGGACAAAGCCATGTACAAAATGAATATACAAAGGACAAGGATCAGCGTGAGATGGTGCCACTTGACAAAGGTCTTTAGGCGGTGTCTTCAGTTGAGTTGGTACAAAATACTTTACATCACTTGGAGACGGTGAGAACTTAGCGATCAAACCAAACTGCTCCATCATGTCCAAGATGTCATCTTTGATAATGCCTTGTTGAATAAACTTTGAAAAGACGTCATCAATGAGTTCCATGCAGAGGATGCCATTTTTCTCCAGTTCTTGCCAGTACTTGGTGTGGACAGGATCCTAGAAAAAAAACATCAGAATGATATTTAGGTATACAGTTATAAGTGCACATACGGCTACCAGGCTACTTTAACCATACACGAGGCTACAAGGAGGCTTGCATTTAACTTTAACCATGCACGAGGCTACATTTTTGACAATGGCATACTTGCAAGTACAGTAGCTGCCTCAAATGGTTGGGGACTGGTTTTTTGTGTCAAAAATAGCTGCTGTAAAAATTCAAGTATCGAAACATACATTCATTTTAAATAACTGACTCATGTAGCAGCATTCCTTAAGTATCTCAGAGGTATTGCATCATGTAAAATCAGGCATGGCCAAACTAACAGATAGATGAACTATTCAGATATTTAACAAAGGTACTTTAAAACATTTAAGGTGAACATCAGTCAAAGGTAAAGCAATTTAATTTTATTACCATTTTATCAAAGTGTGGAATGGTTATCAGCTGTTTCAACAGGTCAATCAGCCACTGAGAGTTCAGATTAACTGTATTTCGATGCTTGATAACCATACCAAGGCCATGGTAGAAACTGATCATACCATCAAACTCATCTGCATCTTCTATAAAGCACTGGTTTTTGGCAAAGTTTTGGAGTTGCACCAGATTTATGTGAAAAATCTGTTTGGCAATCAAGGCTGCAATCACCTTTTCAAACAGAAACCATCTAAAAGACAAACATGGAAAATGCATCACATTTCATGACAAGCATTATTTCTACTATTTACTATAAAGATTGCCATACTGTTGCCACTCGACAAAGTTTTTATCATTTTTTGACAACTTTTTTCCATCTTTGTTCCAGTCTTCTCATAGCTTTTGTCTCTCAAATGACCACCAAAGACAGTGCAAGAACTAAATTAAATATGTAGAAGTCATGCGTGCAAAAATACTCTTCCCTTTTAAAACCTAAAATTCCCAGATAAAGGCAACCAAATGAAAGAAACATGACAGGACGTTCAATAACAATAAATTTTTCATTTAAGATGAAGCAAAAAAACTTATCTAAAAGTATAAAAATGTTCAAAATTTCGCAGACATGCTTTGCTGCATGACTGCTCATTCGAATGAATTCTTCACGCTAAAGCGAAAGCTTGGTTTTTGTCGACGAGTTTTGCAGTTATTTTATTGGCCGTGGCTTTGCCAATCGTTCTAACAGTTGAATTCAACTTCGAAGTAATACTGTAAATTATCATTTTTTTTCTTAAGTCCAGGAAGCTACTTTAAATCCACGATCTGCATTAAAAGCTCACTTGAAAGTGCAACAATCGTCTTCTTCACCAGAAAAGTTTGAGGACTCTATACACCTTGATCTTCCATTCTGAAGCCACCTTAACATTGGTTTGTGTTTTTCCTTTCCATTTTCAGTCCCAAAGAAGTAATTTCTTAGTTTCAGGAATGAAAACAAGACCTTTGAAGTTTGTAGATTTCGCCTGCAACGCGCCATTGTTACCCGCACTTTTCGAGCACATGATTTTAGGACAAAAAAACCGTCTTTCTAGGATCCCTAAATTCCTCTAAAAATATGGTCAGAAAGTCCATTCTGATTGATTTATTTGTCCTCAACAACAATAGAACAATAGGAGAACCACAAAGTCTTCAGGGAGGGTAGGAAAGGCAATTGTCCTCACGTGCGTTTTTTTACGGCTGGTTACGGCTGGCACAGACATTTGGGGGGTGGTTTTCGCATGGCCGGTTACAGCCGGCACAGGCGTCAATGGGTAAAAGGGTATTGTTTCTAATTGTTGTTGAGTTGTTGCTGCTCCAGCGCAATATCATGCATAGCCTCACTTTTAAGTGTTGCAATTCCATGCTGAATACTTGGCCTAGAAAACCAATCAGGGTGTGAGAATTCTCTGAGCTATGTGATTGTAACTAAAATCCATGCCCTGGATATCGCCTTTACAATATATCCTATCCTAATTCCTCCCAGTTTTGAATTTTGGGGCATACCTGACAAACCCAACTGAGTGTAGGCAATAGCATTTGTTTGCAGAAAATAATTTACCTGACTGGTATCTTCTGCCCCATATATGGCTCCTGTCTCAACACCTCCATGATTTTGTTCTGCAGTTCTTGAATGTCATCTGTGTTCCCATTTAGCTCTGAAAATAAATGCACCACATTTTGACACTTACAGTACTATGTTTATACACAAAATAGAGATATATTATTTTACAGTGTACATATAGGTCCTACAAATGAAAAGGTTGAAATCGGACCTGGTCTGAGTTTTCAAGACACTTAAATCTGGTCTCATGCTAGAACTGCAAAGTTATGAGAACAAGCAAGTAAAGATCAACGGCTAACAATAATGTGAGAAAAAGCAATAATCAAAGTGGGTGTGAGCCACTGACCCTGGAAAATAAATTATGAAAGGGTGTTATGAGGCATTCCTCATTGAGGAACTACTTGTGATGTGAAGGCAGTCTAACTTTCGAACAAGCTCGTAAAGCCTTTTCCCATTCAGGGGGTGTGTTGTGATATTTGTACCTTTCACGCGAAAACGTGCTTCAACGACTTTCCATTTTCGAACGGAATTCCGTTTAGAAGCCATTTGAAAGCCGTCTGAAAGAAATTTGCATTTGTTCGAACGACCTGGGTCATCCGTTCAAAAAAATTTGCATCCGGCTTGATCACCCGTTCGGTAGAAACGTCCAGCCGTTCTAACGACTTGCTCACCCGTTTGGTAAAAACATGCATCCGTCCCAACAACTTGCTCACCCATTCGATAAAAACGTCCAACCGTTCGAACGACTTGCTCACCCGTTTGTTAAAAACATCCAACCGTTCGAACAACTTGGTTTCGGTGATAATATGTTTTTTACAGGAGCGGGTTATCAGCCCGCAGCCCAACCCCCAACCTGGAGGACCAGGGAGCCTCTTCGTCTGACCCCTACCCTTTGACCTGTTCGGCATGGGTGACCCTACCAGGTGCACATGGCACCCGCCGACATGGCTCTAGGGGTCACTGGGGCACGCAAACCACTCCACCACGATCAGGTGATGACTCCATGGAGTGGAGGCCTTATGTGCCACGAGGCACAAAGAAGCTAAGTGAAGTGAAGTTCGAACAACCTGCTCACCTGTTCACTGGAACATCCATCCGTTCAAACGACTTGAGTAAACCGTTGAACGGGTTTGATCATCCGTTCAGGAAAAAAAAATATCAAGGCATACGAGTGGTTGTCTTTACCTCTTGGCGTACTCGCGTGTTCATGTCACCTACACGGAAAAAATCCCTTCGATCACTTGAACAGTCTGCTGGTAGATTACGCGACAATCACAACATATCTCCAAATAATGCGGCTCATGAAGAAACAGTCCATGTAGAAAATCAAACTACGGTGTAGTTAGCCTGGGATCCAACGGTTTCTGCTTCTGATTCAGAAGTTTTGTTTTCGTTTTCTTCTTCTTGTGTGATCTGTGAGCGAAGACAACTTTCGTTCAAAGCTCACACTAAACTGTTGTAAATTTCTTTAAAAACTTCTCCCAAAGTTATTATTACAGGTGAAGAGCTCTTGCAGAAAATATATCTTGCATTTCTAAACATACGGTAATCAAGGAAACTTGGAAGTCGCCTATAGAAGCGAACTTCCTAAATTCTACAATGCGGCTTAAAAAACATTACCGCTATAACTATGGTTGTGATAAGCACAGACAATGTAAATGATTTTCTGAACACCAAAATCTTATGAGTCTGCCTTGTGTATTCCTCTTATTTCGAAGAGAATCCACTGAATGAAATCTTTAAGACGGCAGCATGCACAGAGCTTGAATAGGTAAGATAACAATCATGTTGTTGTGGAATTTGAATTAAGTTTCAAACATTACTGATGTGTGAAAACTGAGTCACGCTTTTGTCATGCATGCATAGTCCTGTACTTGCTGTCGTCGACTGAGAAGCTTGCTTGTTTTAAAATTTGGGTGACACTTCATTCCGGACAGAAAAAGCCATTTCAAACAAGCTCATTTCACGCGGGATTTCACGTCGCTACCACTCGGAGGTCTGGGACTCCAGGACACATCGTAATAATAATTGTAAACAGTGAAATTTCCTCCATGTCGCCGAAAAAGAAAACAAAGTGAACCCAGGCGACGAAAACTTACTGTTGCTAAACTGTTGTTGCTGAAGGCCTTATCTCTGTCTCAATCTCCAAAGTTGTTTGGAGACATTCTCGCTTCACACGTTGCTTGCACGTGCCCAAAGTTTCCACCGTCAGTGATAAAATCTACCGAATGATTTATTTGTGAACAAAAACTCTCACAATGAATGACTTCAACAAGGGTTAGACTTTTTATGGAGAAGCCGCAAGAAGTTGCCTGCTTGCAGACGCAAAAAGAAGTTCTTGTGCGTGCATTATTTTTGGGCTGTACTGAAAGACAAAGAATTGGCAAAGACTCCCATAAACGACTGTGTATAAAAGAATTCAGCTTTTTCGATCTACTTCAGCAAATTCAGTTATGAATGTTCTCTGTGTTTCAAATTTGCTTTCTTTGGCTTTCAGTGGTGAAATAAAGTAGTAACAGGAGCAGTTTCAACGATTGAAAGCCATCCGTTCAAAATTATTTTTAAGTGAGATGTGTAGCGGCACGGCACCATTTGAAATAAACAAAACGAATTGAAGGGGTGAGTGCAAAACTATGCTAAGTGACGATTTGGGTGACAAAAAAAATTTTCGCGAAAGGGCTTGAATTTTTGCATGTGGTCTTCAATGTAATAGAAAAACGTGGTCCTGTATTTTTCCCACTGGTTTTTGCTTCGTTTGTAAAGACGCCACTAGGAAAACCTAGTGGTTTTTTTGGCATGCGCAACATCTCGAAAACAAAGCGAAGCTTAGCGGAAAAACTATGGGACATTGCAAAACATACGTAAACAAAACTGCATGCGAAATTTGGAGCGTTTTCGACAAAGTTCACTTTTGATTAAAATACCTAACGCCCTTTTCCCGCCAAGGCCTTCAAATAAACGAAGCCGGACCTTTGTTACAATAAAAAACAGAGCCGATCCTTTGTTATAATAGCCAAGCCAAGCCAAGCCTTTATTATAAGTCGAAGTCTCACCTCGGTTTATCATAACAAAGGATCGGCCCGCCACAACTGCAAGGACTTTGATTTCACTTAGAAACCAGCAAAATGTCAATTTCACGTCACGTATAAGCTAAAAAATGTTGATTTTAGATCAAAAAAGGTTTAACTGTTGATTTCACGTTAACGCGTGATGGCAAGGAGGTTGATTTCTCTTAGAAACCAGCAAAATGTCAATTTCACGCAACCATAGTTAAGTTCTAAGCATAGTTAATGGAAATAAAATAAGAAACCACTTAATAATTACATCGTCAGTACAGGGATTTAGTTATAACACAAGTCGCTACAAAAAAGCAGCACCAATGATACCCGATGACACTCGATCGAGCTGAAAGAAGATGAACGTCAAAGCACAGCGCTTTTCGCTAACTTCTGGGTGGCTAAGAAAGAATATAATACTTACTTCATCTGCAGCTTCTCTAAACTGTTCATCAAGCTCTTCTTCGTCTTCCAAAATACCTAAAATAGCGTCAAAATCGTCTCCAATGATAACCAAATCGTTCGCGTCCGCCATATTGTTTGGGAATGAACGTTTGGCGTGTGCACGGTCAATGTCACGTGATGGTGCAATTCAACCTCAAACGCGAAACAAAAGGCCGGCCCTTTGAAGTTTGCCGGGTTTCACAACCAGTCCCCTCCACTAACTATGACGCAACGTACAAGCTCAATGATGTTGATTTCAGGTCTAAATAGGTTTATATGTTGATTTCATGTTAACGCTTGACGGCAAGGATGTTGGTTTCACTTAGAAACCAGCAAAATGTCAATTTCACGCAGCGCATAAGCTCAATGATGCTGATTTCAGGTCTAAATAGGTTAAAATGTTGATTTCACATTAACGTGTGACAGCAAGGATGTTGGTTTCACTTAGAAACCAGCAAAATGTCAATTTCACGCAGCGCATAAGCTCAATGATGTTGATTTCAGGTCTAAATGGGTTAAAATGTTGATTTCACGTTAACGCTTGACGGGAACGATGTTAATTTCACTTAGAAAACGGCAAAATGGTAATTTCATGCAACTTAGAAGCTCAATGATGCTGATTTCAAGTCTAAATAGGTTAAAATGTCAACGCTTGACGGCAAGAATGTTGGCTTCACTCAGAAAACAGCAAAATGACAGTAGCCCACGATGGGCTCCTGAAAATGGTAATTTCAAGCAACGTATAAGCTCAAAAATGTTGATTTCAGGTCAAAAAAGGTGTAAATAAAAATAAAACAAAGCAAATAAACATTTCAATAAGCACTTTTTCAAATACAGCAACGTCTTAAATGGCTACAAATCACGAGATAAATACATAGTTTTCGACAAACGCGATCGTAGCTTTATGTCATGCACCGCCATAACTTCGAAGTTCAAAATGCGCTGGTACCTCTTATGCCTGATGAGGATAACAACTTTGGTTGCCTTTTAGTTTTGGATTTAAGAATTTGATGACTTCACGTGAAAACGCTCTATAAATAGGGCTGACAGATAACAGATTGACCCTTCTGCGCAACGTGCGGGTCTCCATACATCTGCATGTCCGCTGATCCCAAAAGCTCAAAACACTACAAATCATGCCGATTTGAAATAAAATCAACGCAACCTGGATCACAGATCTATGTTACAATCGATCGTTACTTGTTGGCCATTATTATGTTTAAACAATCTAGTTACCAGTTCAAGAAACGTCCCCAGAACGCGAT